>NW_028226489.1:0-37193 GCF_052327205.1 Somniosus microcephalus
CCCGCGCTCATCTTCCCCCCCCAGATCCCCAGCGCTCTCTTCCCCCCAGTCCCGCGCTCTCTTCCCCCCCAGTCCCGCGCTCTCTTCCCCCCCAGTCCCGCGCTCTCTTCCCCCCCAGTCCCCGCGCTCTCTTCCCCCCCAGTCCCGCGCTCTCTTCCCCCCCAGTCCCGCGCTCTCTTCCCCCCCAGTCCCGCGCTCTCTTCCCCCCAGTCCCGCGCTCTCTTCCCCCCAGTCCCGCCTCTCTTCCCCCCCAGTCCCGCTCTTCTTCCCCCCAGTCCCGCGCTCTCTTCCCCCCCAGTCCCGCGCTCTTCCCCCCCAGTCCCGCGCTCTCTTCCCCCCCAGTCCCGCGCTCTCTTCCCCCCAGTCCCGCGCTCTCTTCCCCCCAGTCCCGCGCTCTCTTCCCCCCCAGTCCCGCGCTCTCTTCCCCCCCAGTCCCCGCTCTCTTCCCCCCAGTCCCGCGCTCTCTTCCCCCCCAGTCCGCGCTCTCTTCCCCCCCAGTCCGCGCTCTCTTCCCCCCCAGTCCCGCGCTCTCTTCCCCCCAGTCCCGCGCTCTCTTCCCCCCCAGTCCCGCGCTCTCTTCCCCCCAGTCCCGCGCTCTCTTCCCCCCCAGTCCCGCGCTCTCTTCCCCCCCAGTCCCGCGCTCTTCTTCCCCCCCAGTCCCGCGCTCTCTTCCCCCCCAGTCCGCGCTCTCTTCCCCCCCAGTCCGCGCTCTCTTCCCCCCCAGTCCCGCGCTCTCTTCCCCCGCCCATCCGCCCCGCGCTCTCTTCCCCCCCAGTCCCGCGCTCTCTTCCCCCCCCAGTCCCGCGCTCTCTTCCCCCCCAGTCCCGCGCTCTCTTCCCCCCCAGTCCCGCGCTCTCTTCCCCCCCAGTCCCGCGCTCTCTTCCCCCCCAGTCCCGCGCTCTCTTCCCCCCAGTCCCGCTCTCTTCAGTCCGCGCTCTCCCCAGTCCCGCGCTCTCTTCCCCCCCAGTCCCGCGCTCTCTTCCCCCCAGTCCGCTCTCTTCCCCCCCAGTCCCGCGCTCTCTTCCCCCCCAGTCCCGCGCTCTCTTCCCCCCCAGTCCCGCGCTCTCTTCCCCCCCAGTCCCGCGCTCTCTTCCCCCCAGTCCCGCGCTCTTCCCCCCCAGTCCCGCGCTCTCTTCCCCCCCAGTCCCGCGCTCTCTTCCCCCCCAGTCCCGCGCTCTCTTCCCCCCAGTCCGCGCTCTCTTCCCCCCCAGTCCCGCGCTCTCTTCCCCCCCAGTCCCGCGCTCTCTTCCCCCCCAGTCCCGCGCTCTCGTCTCCCCCCCAGTCCCGCGCTCTCTTCCCCCCAGTCCCGCGCTCTCTTCCCCCCAGTCCGCGCTTCCCCCAGTCCTCTCCCCGCGGCTCTCTTCCCCCCAGTCCCGCGCTCTCTTCCCCCCCAGTCCCGCGCTCTCTTCCCCCCCAGTCCCGCGCTCTCTTCCCCCCAGTCCCGCGCTCTCTTCCCCCCCAGTCCCGCGCTCTCTTCCCCCCCAGTCCCGCGCTCTCTTCCCCCCAGTCCCGCGCTCTCTTCCCCCCCAGTCCCGCGCTCTCTTCCCCCCCAGTCCCGCGCTCTCTTCCCCCCCAGTCCCGCGCTCTCTTCCCCCCAGTCCCGCGCTCTCTTCCCCCCAGTCCCGCGCTCTCTTCCCCCCCAGTCCCGCGCTCTCTTCCCCCCCAGTCCCGCGCTCTCTTCCCCCCAGTCCGCGCCTCTCTTCCCCCCCAGTCCCGCGCTCTCTTCCCCCCCAGTCCCGCGCTCTCTTCCCCCCAGTCCGCGTCCGGCTCTCTTCCCCCCCAGTCCCGCGCTCTCTTCCCCCCAGTCCGCGCTCTTCCCCAGTCCGCTCTCTTCCCCCCAGTCCCGCGCTCTCTTCCCCCCCAGTCCCGCGCTCTCTTCCCCCCCAGTCCCGCGCTCTCTTCCCCCCCAGTCCCGCGCTCTTCCCCCAGTCCGCGCTCTCTTCCCCCCAGTCCCGCGCTCTCTTCCCCCCCAGTCCCGCGCTCTCTTCCCCCCCAGTCCCGCGCTCTCTTCCCCCCCAGTCCCGCGCTCTCTTCCCCCCCAGTCCCGCGCTCTCTTCCCCCCCAGTCCCGCGCTCTCTTCCCCCCCAGTCCCGCGCTCTCTTCCCCCCAGTCCCGCGCTCTCTTCCCCCCCAGTCCCGCGCTCTCTTCCCCCCCAGTCCCGCGCTCTCTTCCCCCCAGTCCCGCGCTCTCTTCCCCCCCAGTCCCGCGCTCTCTTCCCCCCCAGTCCCGCGCTCTCTTCCCCCCCAGTCCCGCGCTCTCTTCCCCCCCAGTCCCGCGCTCTCTTCCCCCCCAGTCCCGCGCTCTCTTCCCCCCCAGTCCCGCGCTCTCTTCCCCCCCAGTCCGCGCTCTCTTCCCCCCAGTCCCGCGCTCTCTTCCCCCCAGTCCCGCGCTCTCTTCCCCCCCAGTCCCGCGCTCTCTTCCCCCCCAGTCCCGCGCTCTCTTCCCCCCAGTCCCGCGCTCTCTTCCCCCCCAGTCCCGCGCTCTCTTCCCCCCCAGTCCCGCGCTCTCTTCCCCCCCAGTCCCGCGCTCTCTTCCCCCCCAGTCCCGCGCTCTCTTCCCCCCCAGTCCCGCGCTCTCTTCCCCCCCAGTCCCGCGCTCTCTTCCCCCCCAGTCCCGCGCTCTCTTCCCCCCCAGTCCCGCGCTCTCTTCCCCCCCAGTCCCGCGCTCTCTTCCCCCCCAGTCCCGCGCTCTCTTCCCCCCCAGTCCCGCGCTCTCTTCCCCCCCAGTCCCGCGCTCTCTTCCCCCCCAGTCCCGCGCTCTCTTCCCCCCCAGTCCCGCGCTCTCTTCCCCCCCAGTCCCGCGCTCTCTTCCCCCCCAGTCCCGCGCTCTCTTCCCCCCCAGTCCCGCGCTCTCTTCCCCCCCAGTCCCGCGCTCTCTTCCCCCCCAGTCCCGCGCTCTCTTCCCCCCCAGTCCCGCGCTCTCTCTCCCCCCCAGTCCCGCGCTCTCTTCCCCCCCAGTCCCGCGCTCTCTTCCCCCCCAGTCCCGCGCTCTCTTCCCCCCCAGTCCCGCGCTCTCTTCCCCCCAGTCCCGCGCTCTCTTCCCCCCCAGTCCCGCGCTCTCTTCCCCCCCAGTCCCGCGCTCTCTTCCCCCCCAGTCCCGCGCTCTCTTCCCCCCCAGTCCCGCGCTCTCTTCCCCCCCAGTCCCGCGCTCTCTTCCCCCCCAGTCCCGCGCTCTCTTCCCCCCCAGTCCCGCGCTCTCTTCCCCCCAGTCCCGCGCTCTCTTCCCCCCCAGTCCCGCGCTCTCTTCCCCCCCAGTCCCGCGCTCTCTTCCCCCCCAGTCCCGCGCTCTCTTCCCCCCCAGTCCCGCGCTCTCTTCCCCCCAGTCCCGCGCTCTCTTCCCCCCCAGTCCCGCGCTCTCTTCCCCCCCAGTCCCGCGCTCTCTTCCCCCCCAGTCCCGCGCTCTCTTCCCCCCCAGTCCCGCGCTCTCTTCCCCCCCAGTCCCGCGCTCTCTTCCCCCCAGTCCCGCGCTCTCTTCCCCCCAGTCCCGCGCTCTCTTCCCCCCCAGTCCCGCGCTCTCTTCCCCCCCAGTCCCGCGCTCTCTTCCCCCCCAGTCCCGCGCTCTCTTCCCCCCCAGTCCCGCGCTCTCTTCCCCCCCAGTCCCGCGCTCTCTTCCCCCCCAGTCCCGCGCTCTCTTCCCCCCAGTCCCGCGCTCTCTTCCCCCCCAGTCCCGCGCTCTCTTCCCCCCCAGTCCCGCGCTCTCTTCCCCCCCAGTCCCGCGCTCTCTTCCCCCCAGTCCCGCGCTCTCTTCCCCCCCAGTCCCGCGCTCTCTTCCCCCCCAGTCCCGCGCTCTCTTCCCCCCCAGTCCCGCGCTCTCTTCCCCCCCAGTCCCGCGCTCTCTTCCCCCCCAGTCCCGCGCTCTCTTCCCCCCAGTCCCGCGCTCTCTTCCCCCCCAGTCCCGCGCTCTCTTCCCCCCCAGTCCCGCGCTCTCTTCCCCCCCAGTCCCGCGCTCTCTTCCCCCCCAGTCCCGCGCTCTCTTCCCCCCCAGTCCCGCGCTCTCTTCCCCCCCAGTCCCGCGCTCTCTTCCCCCCCAGTCCCGCGCTCTCTTCCCCCCCAGTCCCGCGCTCTCTTCCCCCCCAGTCCCGCGCTCTCTTCCCCCCCAGTCCCGCGCTCTCTTCCCCCCAGTCCCCGCGCTCTCTTCCCCCCCAGTCCCGCGCTCTCTTCCCCCCAGTCCCGCGCTCTCTTCCCCCCCAGTCCCGCGCTCTCTTCCCCCCCAGTCCCGCGCTCTCTTCCCCCCCAGTCCCGCGCTCTCTTCCCCCCCAGTCCCGCGCTCTCTTCCCCCCAGTCCCGCGCTCTCTTCCCCCCAGTCCGCGCTCTCTTCCCCCCCAGTCCCGCGCTCTCTTCCCCCCCAGTCCCCGCGCTCTCTTCCCCCCCAGTCCCGCGCTCTCTTCCCCCCAGTCCCGCGCTCTCTTCCCCCCAGTCCCGCGCTCTCTTCCCCCCCAGTCCCGCGCTCTCTTCCCCCCCAGTCCCGCGCTCTCTTCCCCCCCAGTCCCGCGCTCTCTTCCCCCCCAGTCCCGCGCTCTCTTCCCCCCAGTCCCGCGCTCTCTTCCCCCCCAGTCCCGCGCTCTCTTCCCCCCCAGTCCCGCGTCCCGCGCTCTCTTCCCCCCCCAGTCCCGCGCTCTCTTCCCCCCCAGCCCCCCCCAGTCCCGCGCTCTCTTCCCCCCCAGTCCCGCGCTCTCTTCCCCCCAGTCCCGCGCTCTCTTCCCCCCCAGTCCCGCGCTCTCTCCCCCCCAGTCCCGCGCTCTCTTCCCCCCCAGTCCCGCGCTCTCTTCCCCCCCAGTCCCGCGCTCTCTTCCCCCCCCAGTCCCGCGCTCCTTCTTCCCCCCCAGTCCCGCGCTCTCTTCCCCCCCAGTCCCGCGCTCTCTTCCCCCCAGTCCCGCGCTCTCTTCCCCCCCAGTCCCGCGCTCTCTTCCCCCCCAGTCCCGCGCTCTCTTCCCCCCCAGTCCCGCGCTCTCTTCCCCCCCAGTCCCGCGCTCTCTTCCCCCCCAGTCCCGCGCTCTCTTCCCCCCCAGTCCCGCGCTCTCTTCCCCCCAGTCCCGCGCTCTCTTCCCCCCCAGTCCCGCGCTCTCTTCCCCCCAGTCCCGCGCTCTCTTCCCCCCCAGTCCCGCGCTCTCTTCCCCCCCAGTCCCGCGCTCTCTTCCCCCCAGTCCCGCGCTCTCTTCCCCCCCAGTCCCGCGCTCTCTTCCCCCCCAGTCCCGCGCTCTCTTCCCCCCCAGTCCCGCGCTCTCTTCCCCCCCAGTCCCGCGCTCTCTTCCCCCCCAGTCCCGCGCTCTCTTCCCCACCCAGTCCCGCGCTCTCTTCCCCCCAGTCCCGCGCTCTCTTCCCCCCCAGTCCCGCGCTCTCTTCCCCCCCAGTCCCGCGCTCTCTTCCCCCCCAGTCCCGCGCTCTCTTCCCCCCAGTCCCGCGCTCTCTTCCCCCCCAGTCCCGCGCTCTCTTCCCCCCCAGTCCCGCGCTCTCTTCCCCCCCAGTCCCGCGCTCTCTTCCCCCCCAGTCCCGCGCTCTCTTCCCCCCCAGTCCCGCGCTCTCTTCCCCCCCAGTCCCGCGCTCTCTTCCCCCCCAGTCCCGCGCTCTCTTCCCCCAGTCCGGCTCTCTTCCCCCCAGTCCCGCGCTCTCTTCCCCCCCAGTCCCGCGCTCTCTTCCCCCCAGTCCCGCGCTCTCTTCCCCCCCAGTCCCGCGCTCTCTTCCCCCCCCAGTCGCGCGCTCTCTTCCCCCCCAGTCGCGCGCTCTCTTCCCCCCCAGTCGCGCGCTCTCTTCCCCCCCAGTCGCGCGCTCTCTTCCCCCCCAGTCCGCGCTCTCTTCCCCCCCAGTCGCGCGCTCTCTTCCCCCCCAGTCGCGCGCTCTCTTCCCCCCCAGTCCGCGCGCTCTCTTCCCCCCAGTCGCGCGCTCTCTTCCCCCCCAGTCGCGCGCTCTCTTCCCCCCAGTCGCGCGCTCTCTTCCCCCCCAGTCGCGCGCTCTCTTCCCCCCCAGTCGCGCGCTCTCTTCCCCCCCAGTCGCGCGCTCTCTTCCCCCCCAGTCGCGCGCTCTCTTCCCCCCCAGTCGCGCGCTCTCTTCCCCCCAGTCGCGCGCTCTCTTCCCCCCCAGTCGCGCGCTCTCTTCCCCCCCAGTCGCGCGCTCTCTTCCCCCCCAGTCGCGCGCTCTCTTCCCCCCCAGTCGCGCGCTCTCTTCCCCCCCAGTCGCGCGCCTCTCTTCCCCCCCAGTCGCGCGCTCTCTTCCCCCCCAGTCGCGCGCTCTCTTCCCCCCCCAGTCGCGCGCTCTCTTCCCCCCCAGTCGCGCGCTCTCTTCCCCCCCAGTCGCGCGCTCTCTTCCCCCCCAGTCGCGCGCTCTCTTCCCCCCCAGTCGCGCGCTCTCTTCCCCCCAGTCGCGCGCTCTCTTCCCCCCCAGTCGCGCGCTCTCTTCCCCCCCAGTCGCGCGCTCTCTTCCCCCCCAGTCGCGCGCTCTCTTCCCCCCCAGTCGCGCGCTCTCTTCCCCCCCAGTCGCGCGCTCTCTTCCCCCCCAGTCGCGCGCTCTCTTCCCCCCCAGTCGCGCGCTCTCTTCCCCCCCAGTCGCGCGCTCTCTTCCCCCCCAGTCGCGCGCTCTCTTCCCCCCCAGTCGCGCGCTCTCTTCCCCCCCAGTCGCGCGCTCTCTTCCCCCCAGTCGCGCGCTCTCTTCCCCCCCAGTCGCGCGCTTCTCTTCCCCCCCAGTCGCGCGCTCTCTTCCCCCCCAGTCGCGCGCTCTCTTCCCCCCCAGTCGCGCGCTCTCTTCCCCCCCAGTCGCGCGCTCTCTTCCCCCCCAGTCGCGCGCTTCTCTTCCCCCCCAGTCGCGCGCTCTCTTCCCCCCCAGTCGCGCGCTCTCTTCCCCCCCAGTCGCGCGCTCTCTTCCCCCCCAGTCGCGCGCTCTCTTCCCCCCCAGTCGCGCGCTCTCTTCCCCCCCAGTCGCGCGCTCTCTTCCCCCCAGTCGCGCGCTCTCTTCCCCCCCAGTCGCGCGCTCTCTTCCCCCCCAGTCGCGCGCTCTCTTCCCCCCCAGTCGCGCGCTCTCTTCCCCCCCCAGTCGCGCGCTCTCTTCCCCCCAGTCGCGCGCTCTCTTCCCCCCCAGTCGCGCGCTCTCTTCCCCCCCAGTCGCGCGCTCTCTTCCCCCCAGTCGCGCGCTCTCTTCCCCCCCAGTCGCGCGCTCTCTTCCCCCCCCAGTCGCGCGCTCTCTTCCCCCCCAGTCGCGCGCTCTCTTCCCCCCCAGTCGCGCGCTCTCTTCTCCCCCCCAGTCGCGCGCTCTCTTCCCCCCCAGTCGCGCGCTCTCTTCCCCCCCAGTCGCGCGCTCTCTTCCCCCCCAGTCGCGCGCTCTCTTCCCCCCCAGTCGCGCGCTCTCTTCCCCCCCAGTCGCGCGCTCTCTTCCCCCCCAGTCGCGCGCTCTTCTTCCCCCCCAGTCGCGCGCTCTCTTCCCCCCCAGTCGCGCGCTCTCTTCCCCCCCAGTCGCGCGCTCTCTTCCCCCCCAGTCGCGCGCTTCTTCCCCCCCCAGTCGCGCTCTCAGGTCTTCCCCCCCCAGTCGCGCTCTCTCTTCCCCCCCCCAGTCGCGCTCTCTCTTCCCCCCCCCCAGTCGCGCTCTCTCTTCCCCCCCCCCCCAGTCGCGCTCTCTCTTCCCCCCCCAGTCGCGCTCTCTCTTCCCCCCCCCAGTCGCGCTCTCTCTTTCCCCCCCCCCGCAGTCGCGCACTCTCTTTCCCCCCCCCCGCAGTCGCGCACTCTCTTCCCCCCCCCCCCAGTCGCTCTCTCTCTCTCTTCCCACAACAATATACCCTCGAAAAAGCCTCGGCACCGCCGGCACTTCAGCTCGTCTATATATATAAAGCGGCTCTTCTGTCTGTCCCGATGCCTGTCTGTCTGTCTGTCCACCTGGTCTCTATACGTTTGGAAGTTACAGAGCGTACCGACGCGAGCGTTGCCTCAAAAGAAAGCTTGCGATTCCGGACCGGTCATAGGCGTATTTACGTTTCGGCCGGACAAAAATCCCGCCCGCGGTATCCCAAAAACGTTCAGCGTTCCGCTCATTAGCATCTCATTAGCGACCGTGTGACGTCGAGGTCTTCCTACAGTTGAGTGTCGAGTGACTCGACGATTGAACAATCCTACGTTTCGGTGACCTGACCGGTCGACCAATCCGTGCGTGTGTGGGCGGGCCTTATCCTTCTGAACCGAGGTGAGTGGCCACCATCTTGATTTTCCACGATTTTTTCCCCCACACTTTCTGTGTGTTAGGGAACTAAGGGAAATATTTCAATTATGTGTTAGGCAATTAATTAACAATTTATTTGAGTTTATATTGTGTTTAGCCCCCTCCCCCCTCCCTCCCCCCTCCCACCACCCCCTCCCTCCCCCCTCCCACCACCCCCCTCCCCCCTCCCTCCTCCTCCTCACCCTCGCGCAGGGGGGACTCGGGGCCTGAAGCTGAAAAAATTTCTCTCTCTCTCTTTCTTCCCTCTCTCTCTCTCCTTCTCCTCTTCCCTCTCTCCCCTTCTCCTCTTCCCTCTTCCCTCTCTCCCCTTCTCCTCTTCCCTCTCTGTCTCTCTCTACTTCCCCCTCTCAGGTGTCGCGGACGGAGCGCGGGCGCGCCGCCCGAAGTTTCCTGCTCGCTAACGGCCTTGCCGGCTCCCGCGGGCTGCTCGCACTGACCGCGCATGCGCCGCCCGCACTCACCGCGCATGCGCCGCCCGCACTCACCGCGCATGCGCTGCCCGCCCGCCCGCCCGCAGCGGCCGTCCATCAGCCGCGCGATACGTGGGGGACCTCAGCAACGGCACCGGACCTCAGGCGCTAGGCAGGGGGAGGGGCCGGAGAGAGGGACAGAGGGGAGTGGGGGAGGGGAGAGGGGGGAGGGGTGGGGGTTAGAGGGAGACGGGGAGGGAGGGAGAGGGGAGGGAGGGAGAGAGGGGAGGGGAGGGAGAGAGGGGAGGGAGGGATAGGACAGGGAGAGGACATGACAGGGAGAGGGGGGACACACAGGGGCAGGGAGACCAAACGCCCCAAAATTGCCCTCGCGCCCCAAAATTGCCCTTGCAACGCGGGGCTCCCCAGCTAGTATATATATAAAAGAGCTCTTCTGTCTGTCTGCCCGTTCTCTATACATTTGAAAGTTATAGAGCGTACCTACACGCGTGTTACATCAAAAGAAAGCTTACGATTACGGAACGGTCATAGGCGTATTTACTTTTCCGTCAGACAAAAATCGTGCCCACGGTATCCAAAAAACGTTCAAACTTCCGCTCATTAAATGGGAAAAGTTCCGCTCATTTGCTCATTAGCATTGAGTGACGTGAAGGTTGACCAATCGTATGGTCGAGCGACCTGACAGTTGACCGACGGTTGACCAATCGCTGCGTCTCGGGGGCGGGTTCATTGCGCGTGTGGGCGGGCCATCCTACAGTTGAGTGTTGAGTGACTTGACGATTGACCAATCCTACAGTTCAGTGACCTGATGGTTGACCAATCGGTGCATGTGTGGGTGGGCCTTATCATTCTGAACCGAGGTGAGTGGCCGCCACCTTGATTCTTCACGATTTTTTTCCCACACTTTCTGTGTGTTAGGGAACTAAGGAAAAGAACAATTTATTTCAGTTTTAAATTGTATTTAGCAACAGTTAGAAATGAAGTGATCCCCTGCCCTTCGCCCGGAGGCTCGCCTACTTTGACGGCCATTTTGAGCGGCTGTGCCGGCGCCGGGTGCGGCCTAGCAGCCCGGAAAGCCTGGGCCTTCAGTTGAGCAGATTCCCGGCGAGATGCCGCTGCCCCCTGGGCCCGAGTTGGCGCCGATCGATTTGTATTAGTCGCCAGTTTAGACATGCCCAGAACCTGCTGAAGGCCGTTCATTTCCGCGACCAGGTCACCGTCTTCGCCTCGGCCAACGGCATTTAGGGCTCGGCTCAGTTTGCGGCTGCGGCCCGGGGATACACTAGGGCTTTCACCCCTTCGGTCCGGTCCTGGGGCTCCCCGCGGCGTCAACCGCACCGCCCGAGAGCCCGACCCAAAGCCACCAGGTAACCGGCCGCGGCGGTCCATGCCGGGAGCCGCCGCGCACAAAACTTCCCCGCGGCGTCAACAGCCCCGCCCGAGAGCCCGACCCAAAGCCACCAGGTCACCGGCCGCGGCGGGCCGTGCCGGGAGCCGCCGCGCACAAAACTTCCCCGCGGCGTCAACAGCCGCGCCCCAGAGCCCGACCCAAAGCCACCAGGTCGCCGGCCGCGGCGGGCCGTGCCGGGAGCCGCCTCGCACAAAACCTCCCCACGGCGTCAACAGCCCCGCCCCAGAGCCCGACCCAAAGCCATCAGGTGAGCGGCCGCGGCGGCCCAGTCTCTCCCTCTCTCACACTCCCAATCTCTCTCTCTCTCTCACACTCCCAATCTCTCTCTCTCACACTCCCAATCTCTCTCTCACACTCCCAATCTCTTTCTCTCTCACACTCCCAATCTCTCTCTCTCTCACACTCCCAATCTCTCTCTCTCACACTCCCAATCTCTCTCTCTCACACTCCCAATCTCTCTCTCTCTCACACTCCCAATCTCTCTCTCTCTCACACTCCCAATCTCTCTCTCTCTCACACTCCCAATCTCTCTCTCTCACACTCCCAATCTCTCTCTCTCTCACACTCCCAATCTCTCTCTCTCACACTCCCAATCTCTCTCTCTCACACTCCCAATCTCTCTCTCTCTCACACTCCCAACCTCTCTCTCTCTCAGACTCCCAATCTCTCTCTCTCACACTCCCAATCTCTCTCTCTCACACTCCCAATCTCTCTTTCTCTCACACTCCCAATCTCACTCTCTCTCACACTCCAAATCTCTCTCCCTCACACTCCCAATCTCTCTCTCTCACACTCCCAATCTCTCCAATTCCAATTCAAATGCTTTATTGGCATGAAAGTTTACAGAGAACCATATTGCCAAAGCTTACATAGCAAAAAGGTACAGTTTTCCAACATTCTGTAGGTGTCAATCGATTTGACATTTGTTGGGTACATACAATATTACTTTTAAACAATATTAATTTTAAACAGTCTTTGTACTTCATTTGGTACGTTCAATATTAATTTTAAACAGTCTTAATTTTAAACAGTCCTCAGGTTGTGACATGTTGTTACATATTTGGCCCCAAGGTATGGTCTGTCTCCTTCTCCTAGGACTAATCTCAATTTTGACAGATCATCCAATTCCTTGAAATCTGGGGTTGTTTGGCTTAGCTTGTTGAATAATATGTTTCTTGATGTGTTGAATTTTTCGCATTTTAGGAGGAAATGCATTTCTGTTTCAACCTCGCCGGCCAGACATTGATCGCATATTCTATTCTCTCTAGGCTGCCAGGATTTCTTGTATCTGCCTTTTTCAATTTCCAGTTGGTGGTCGCTTAGTCTGTACCTGGTGAGGGTCTGTCTCTGTTTTGTGTCTCTGATGGTCGTGAGGTAGTCTGCCAGTTTATATTCTCTTTTTAGGGCCCGGTAACATTCTAATCTGCTTTGGCTTTCGGTTATTTTGTTCCAATGTTCCAGGTAGGTTTCTTTGCATTTTTTAATGATTTGGTTCACTCGGATTGGTGTTTGGACGGCTGTGTTGGTCTGGGGCTGGTCAGGGTCCGGCTGAGTACTTAGTTTCAGTAGCAGCTGACTCAGGGGACTCTTTTCTGGGTTTAGCTCTTGGGTCTGAAAGGCTTTGAAATGAAGGGTGTCTGGGGAGCTAGATTTGAGGTGATTTAGGAAGTTTAGTGCTCGTTTTTGGATGTTTATTATCAGTGGGTATCTGCCTAGTTCGGCTCTGCATGCATTTGTTGGCGTTTTTCTTTGGGTGCGAAGGATGCTTCGGCAGAATTCTGCATGTAGGGCTTCTATTGTGTGTTTTTCCCATTTAGTGTAGCTTTGGTGATTTAGCGGGCCCCATACTTCACTACCGTACAGTGCAATGGGCAGGATTATGCTGTCAAATATTTTGAGCCAGATTTTGATTGGGATTTGGATGTTGTAGAATTTTCTTTTTATTGCATATAGGGCTCTTCGGGCTTTTTCTTTTAGTGCATTCACTGCTATGCTGAAGCTCCCTGATGCTGTAATAGTTAGACCAAGGTAGGTGTAGCTCATAGTGTGTCCTATAGTGGTATCACTGAGGGTAAACTGGTATTTGTTTTCCTGACATCTGGGTCTTTTTTGAAAAATCATGATGTTGGTTTTCCTTAGATTTACTGTTAGAGCCCAATTTTGGCAGTATTTGTCGAGTTGGTCTAGTTGTTGCTGTAATCCCTGTTCTGTGGGAGACAGCAGAACCAGGTCGTCCGCATAGAACAGGGACTTCACTTCTCCATCCAGGAGACGGAGACCTGGTGACTCGCTTTGCTCCAGCATGTCTGCTAATTCATTTATGTATATGTTGAACAGGGTCGGGCTCAAATTGCAGCCCTGCCGGACGCCTCTTCTCTGGGTGAAGAAATCGGTGCGTTTGTCTCCAATTCTGACCCCGCATTTGTTTTTCAGATACATTGATTTAATAAGGTCATAGACTTTGCCCCCTATTCCACACTGAAGAAGTTTATAATAGAGCCCTTCGTGCCATATAGATTCAAAGGCTTTCTTGAAGTCGATGAAACAGGCGAATATTTTCCCATTTTTTGTTTGGTGTATATGTTTTTCAATGAGGGTGTGAAGGGTATAGATATGGTCGGCGGTGCGGTGTTTTGGAAGAAAGCCTATTTGGTTTTTTCTGAGGATATTATGTTTGTTAAGAAAATCAAGTAATCTACTATTTAGAATACTGCAGAATAACTTCCCTAGACAACTGTTGACACAGATGCCGCGGTAGTTATTTGGGTCTGATTTGTTTCCACTTTTATATATGGGGGAGATTAGTCCTTGGCACCAGATATCGGGAAAACAGCCTGAGCGTAATATGATGTTGAATAGTTTGAGTATCGCACCCTGCATCTCCATATTGCTGAACTTGAGCATTTCATTTTTGATGTTGTCTGGGCCACAGGCTTTCTTTAGGTGGAGAGATTTTGTTTTTGTGGCCAGTTCTTTCCATGTGATTGGGGAGTCTAGAGGGTTTTGGTTGTCTTTAATTGTTGCTTCTAATGTGTGGAGCTTTTCTGTGACCTGATGTTGACTTGGGTTTGTTTCGTTTATTGGGATGTCTTTGTAGAGGTTTTCAAAATGTGTTCTCCAGATGTCGCCATCTTGGATTGGTAATGCTTGCAATTGTGTTGTACTCAGGTTATTCCACATTTCCCAGAATTGTTTTGGATTGGTGGAGTTTTCAATTTCTTCGAGTATTTTGTGGGTATAGTTTTGTGTTTTGTTCCTAATGGTGTGTTTATATCTTTTGAGGGTTTCATTGTATCTAGTACGTAGGTCCGGATTGTTTGGTTGCCGATGCTTTTGGTTTGATATTTTTCTCAGGTCTTTTCTGGCATTTTTGCATTCGTGGTCAAACCATTTCTTATTTTTATTTTGTCTTTTGTGACGCTTCCTCTTCTGTTTCACGAGGTCGGCTTTTACAGCTGCCTCATGGAAGATCATATTTATATCCTCTATGGCCGTGTTTACACCATCTCTGGTGATCTCATATAGATTTTCTTTAAATTTTGAAATTTTACTTGTGAGATTAGGTGAATTTAGTGCTGTGATGAATTTATCTCCACTGTCTGGGGCCCATCTGTATGTCTGGTTTATTTTATGTAGCTTACTGGGTTCCTTTTTTGTGTCTGTAGTTTGGGCAGAAAGTTTATGGTCTGAGAGGGGGGATTGCTGCCTGACAGTGAATGCGTTGATATCGCAGGGGTCCAGGTCAGTGATTGTATAGTCCACCACACTAGACCCAAGAGTTGAGGAGTATGTGAGTCTCCCTAGGGAGTCCCCTCTGAACCTACCGTTAACTATGTACAGGCCTAAGGCTCGGCAGAGTTGCACTACCTCCCTACCGCTTTTATTTATTTCACGATCAAGGTTGTTCCGATTTGCGATGGCTGGTGTGACATCTAAAGGGGTCTGGCCAAACACATGGTTGTTTCCCTGTGGGTCTATGAAGTCAGGTTCACAACCGGTCCTTGCATTTAGGTCCCCACATATTATCACCTTTCCTTGGGCCTGGAAATGGCTGATTTCCATGTGGAGAGTATCAAATAACTCCTCTTCGAAATATGGCGACTCTATTGGAGGTATGTAGATCGCACATAAGTAAACATCTTTTTTTGCTATTCCTATATTTTTATCTAGTTTTAGCCATACGTGTGATTTCCCCTGTTTTACCGGTGAGATGTGTTTGTCCAGTTCTCCCTTATACCACACCAATATTCCCCCGGAGGTTCTGCCCTTGCGTGTTTTAGTGTTCTTTACTGAGGGCACAATGATTTCATGGTACATTGGAGGACAGTGGGTCGGCACGTCCTTTTGGCACCATGTTTCTGTTAACACAATTATATCAATGTCTTTTATAGCTTTTAGGAATTCAGGGTCTGTACTCTTCATCCCAAAAGTTGAGGAGCGGAGGCCCTGGATATTCCAGCAGCTTATGTGGAAAGAACGCATTTATATAGTTCAATAAAACGAAATAAAATGGACCTATTTTGTGGGATGAGTGTGGAAACACTATTTTCTATAATGCTAAATGATGATTTAGTATAAATTTCATGAGGCATGCACATATATCTATCTAATAATAGTAATAATACTGATAAGATAAAAATAATGATAATGATAAATAACAATATTAATAATTTCTCCGGCTTTCTATCAGGCTGTTCAGCATCGTCATGATCTTTCTCAGTTCTTGGTCTACAGTCTGTGGTCTAGAGGGGGGTCTTGGGTCAGGTATAAAAGCACGGTTCTGTTGTTGGTTTTGTAAAGGGGGGTGGGGGACATTGGTGGTCCTGTTTGGGCTCCCAATGGTAGAGGGGGTGGGAGGGCTGCGTCTTTTGGCAGTGTTTATGAGGTTTCTTGCGAAGACCCACATCCGCTGTTTGAGTAGATATATTTCATCATAGAGGTCCCTTGTGTTGATGTTTGGATGATGGGCCAGGGAGACGTTGGGGAGGACAGAACATCTCGTGTCGATCTCCCTGTTGGTGTTGTGGATTATATAGGCTGGGGTGTCCTTTCTGGGCAGTAGTGTGGAGATCACGATCCGCGCCTCGGGGAATTCCCTGCTGGCCTTTTCTGCCATCCTGCTCACCGCCCTAGCCGTGCCTTCCTGTAGGGTGCGTAGGTCGTTCGTGCCTGTGTGGATCACAATCCATTTGGGGCTTCCAAGGGATTCTTTGTTCAGGATCTTCATTGCTTGGTCTGTGTTGCTGCACCATTTTTTCAGGACTTGATGGTCTGGGAACAGCCTCTGGGGGTCCAGAAACTTTCCGTTGGAGTCGGTCAGCAGGACCGCCTGAGGGGCTGGTTTTTCAGACTGGGTAACAGTAGTCTGGGTAGGACTCGCCTGGTGGCTGGTTGTTGGCTGGGTTTCTGGGATATGTTGTGTGGCAGGAGCGGGGTTTGGGGCTTTCGGTGTGTCATCGTTTGGGGGGGGTATCTGTCGGTTTTTGTGTTCCTGTGTGTGAGGACTGGGTAGCAGTAGTCTGGGCATGACTCGACTGAGGGCTGGTTGGAGCGGGGTTTGTGGCTTTCGGTGTGTTTTCGTGTGGGGTGGCATCCGGCGGGTTCTGTGTCTTTGTGTGTGTTGTTTTTGTGTCCTCAGGTTTTTGGACCTTAAGAGGTTTGTGTTGCCTGCTGAGCCTTTCTACGGTCTCCTTCGTTTTGTTTTGTTGAGTACGGAGTTCTTTGATCTCATTTCTTTGCTCCTCTATGGTCTTTCTCAGCTTGTGGATGGTGGACTCGTGTTCCGTTTTTAGCTGTTTGAATTCCTCCTTCAAATTCTTGGCCAGTGTTTCTCTGTATTCGTTGAAATAAAGTTCTAGTTTGGCCAGATTCTCTTTCATCATTTTGTTTTCGTTGAGAGGTGTGGGGGGGGGTGGAGATGGACAGGGAGGTGTTTTCCTCTGCTGGTCTCTCTTCTTCTTCCTCCACTTGGCTCTCATCATCCTCTGTTCGACTCTCTTTTGCTTCCTGTCCATTGGTCCTCTTTGTGTCTGCCTTAGTTTTCAACTGGGGGAATTCCTTTTCGAAGGAGTCCAGATTTTCCACATTCCCCTGTATCATGATCTTTCTATTTTTGTTGTAGTAGCTTATGGCTAGCAGGGGGTCATCTTTATCTAGGTTTCCATCTTTACATATTTTCAGTCTGCCTCCACTGCCAATACCTTCACTGGAGACGTATGCGTAGTGTTTTTGTAAAGTCTCCTTCCAGGAGGTGACGTATTCGGTGTAGAATATGAGGTTGTTCTTCAGCTTAGTCCCTTTGTGTGTGGTATAGTCAACGTAGTGGATTTCTGGGTTATTTTTTAGTGTTGTGTACTTGTATTTTTCCTTTGCTTTATTTTTTGTGCATTGCTCAGGATATATCATTTCCCTGCTCATTGTAGTCGTTTGTTTTTTGTCTCAGATAGATAACTTTTTTTCTCTTTTTTGTGTCGTGTTCCACCTTAGCCCACTTTTAGGTCCAAAATTGGGAGTTTTTCAGGGGTTCATCTTTGATATAGCTGCTCTTAAAGGTTTATCTTTCTCTTTTTCTCCCAGGCTCTTGGTTCGGGTAGTTTATCGTTTCTCTCGGGTTTCTATTCCTTTTCCTCGCGGGTTTGTTGTTCTTTTTTCAGGTTTTTTTTTCGAACTAAATTTAAATAAAATTAAACTTTTTCCGAACTAACTTTAACTAAAATGAAACTTAGGTAGAATTAGGTAAAACTTATTTCTCCGGCTTTTTTTCCTCTTCCGACTCTTTCACTCGCTCTCCGGGTCTCGGACCTGCTCTCTCTCTCCGTGCTCCAAACTCGTCCACTCTCCGTGCCCCGGACTCATTCGCCCTCCGCGCCCTGGTCGGATCTCCTCGCGTCGTCGTGTCGGTCTCAGGCCCCCGGGTTTTTTGACTCACCAGGCTGTTTTCTGCCCTGGTCTCCCGGTCTCCGTTCCCACGGTCTCTGGGCCTCGCGGTCTCGGGTTCACCCTCCCCAGGTCTCTTACTCGTTTTCCCGGTTCGGGCCGCTCCTCCCGTTCTCCGACCTTGCGGTCTCGGGTTCACCCTCCCCAGGCCTCTTACTCGTTTTCCCGGTCTCGCGGTCTCGGGTTCGCCCTCCCCAGGCCTCTTAATCGTTTTCCCGGTTCGGGCCGCTCCTCCCGGTCTCCGATCCCGCGGTCTCTGGGCCTCGCGTTCTCGGGTTCACCTTCCCCAGGCCTCTTATTTACTGTCCTGGTTCGGGCTGCTCCTCCCGGTCTCGCGGTTCAGGCCTCTGTTTCTCTCTCTCTCCAGCTTTTTCTCTCCAGCTTTTTCTCTCCAGCTGGTGTTTCCTCTCCTCTCTCTCTCTCACGCTCTCTCGCTCCGTCTCTCTCTCTCTCTAGGTGCAGTTACCTCTCTTTGCTCCTTTTCTCCTTTCAGCCGTTTCCCTTCATTCAAATTTCGCGCTCTCAGCTCTCAGCTCCCAACGCTTTCTCCGGGCTTCTGCCCTGGTCCCAGCCCCTCGGCTCGGCTGTGCAGTCCCGGCCCGGCCCGGCTCGGTGTTTGTCCGAGTTTCTCCGACCCCGGAGTTTCTCGGGTTTCAGGCCCCGGGCTTGCTCGCTCTCCAGGCCCGACAGTCCCGACCCGATCCGGCACCCCTACCTCTCCACTCGCCTCTTTGACTAGCTCGGGCCGCTCCTCCCGGTCTGGGTCTACTCCTGTTGCTCTCTCTCCCCTATTCTCTCTCTCGCTCGCTCTCTCTCTCTCTCGCTATCTCTCTCTCTCGCTCTTTCTCTCTCGCTATCTCTCTCTCTCGCTCTCTCTCTCTCTCTCTCGCTATCTCTCTCTCTCTCTCGCTCTCTCTCTCTCGCCCTCTCTCTCGCTATCTCTCTCTTGCTATCTCTCTCACTCTCCCAGTCTCTCTCTCTCACTCCCAATCTCTCTCTCTCACACTCCCAATCTCTCTCTCACTGCCAGTCTCTCTCTCTCTCACACTCCCAATCTCTCTCTCTCTCTCATACTCCCAATCTCTCTCTCTCTCACACTCCCAATCTCTCTCTCTCTCTCTCTCTCACACACCCAATCTCTCTCTCTCTCACTCCCAATCTCTCTCTCTCTCTCACGCCCAATCTCTCTCTCTCACACTCCCAATCTCTCACACTCCCAATCTCTCTCTCTCTCACCCTCCCAATCTCTCTCACACTCCCAATCTCTCTCTCTCTCTCTCTCTCACTCCCAATCTCTCAGTTCAGTTCAGTTCAGTTCAAATGCTTTATTGGCATGAAAGTTTACAGAGAACCATATTGCCAAAGCTTACATAGCAAAAAGGTACAGTTTTCCAACATTCTGTAGGTGTCAATCGATTTGACATTTGTTGGGTACATACAATATTACTTTTAAACAATATTAATTTTAAACAGTCTTTGTACTTCATTTGGTACGTTCAATATTAATTTTAAACAGTCTTACTTTTAAACAGTCCTCAGGTTGTGACATGTTGTTACATATTTGGCCCCAAGGTATGGTCTGTCTCCTTCTCCTAGGACTAATCTCAATTTTGACAGATCATCCAATTCCTTGAAATCTGGGGTTGTTTGGCTTAGCTTGTTGAATAATATGTTTCTTGATGTGTTGAATTTTTCGCATTTTAGGAGGAAATGCATTTCTGTTTCAACCTCGCCAGCCAGACATTGATCGCATATTCTATTCTCTCTAGGCTGCCAGGATTTCTTGTATCTGCCTTTTTCAATTTCCAGTTGGTGGTCGCTTAGTCTGTACCTGGTGAGGGTCTGTCTCTGTTTTGTGTCTCTGATGGTCGTGAGGTAGTCTGCCAGTTTATATTCTCTTTTTAGGGCCCGGTAACATTCTAATCTGCTTTGGCTTTCGGTTATTTTGTTCCAATGTTCCAGGTAGGTTTCTTTGCATTTTTTAATGATTTGGTTCACTCGGATTGGTGTTTGGACGGCTGTGTTGGTCTGGGGCTGGTCAGGGTCCGGCTGAGTACTTAGTTTCAGTAGCAGCTGACTCAGGGGACTCTTTTCTGGGTTTAGCTCTTGGGTCTGAAAGGCTTTGAAATGAAGGGTGTCTGGGGAGCTAGATTTGAGGTGATTTAGGAAGTTTAGTGCTCGTTTTTGGATGTTTATTATCAGTGGGTATCTGCCTAGTTCGGCTCTGCATGCATTTGTTGGCGTTTTTCTTTGGGTGCGAAGGATGCTTCGGCAGAATTCTGCATGTAGGGCTTCTATTGTGTGTTTTTCCCATTTAGTGTAGCTTTGGTGATTTAGCGGGCCCCATACTTCACTACCGTACAGTGCAATGGGCAGGATTATGCTGTCAAATATTTTGAGCCAGATTTTGATTGGGATTTGGATGTTGTAGAATTTTCTTTTTATTGCATATAGGGCTCTTCGGGCTTTTTCTTTTAGTGCATTCACTGCTATGCTGAAGCTCCCTGATGCTGTAATAGTTAGACCAAGGTAGGTGTAGCTCATAGTGTGTCCTATAGTGGTATCACTGAGGGTAAACTGGTATTTGTTTTCCTGACATCTGGGCCTTTTTTGAAAAATCATGATGTTGGTTTTCTTTAGATTTACTGTTAGAGCCCAATTTTGGCAGTATTTGTCGAGTAGGTCTAGTTGTTGCTGTAATCCCTGTTCTGTGGGAGACAGCAGAACCAGGTCGTCCGCATAGAACAGGGATTTCACTTCTCCATCCAGGAGACGGAGACCTGGTGACTCGCTTTGCTCCAGCATGTCTGCTAATTCATTTATGTATATGTTGAACAGGGTCGGGCTCAAATTGCAGCCCTGCCGGACGCCTCTTCTCTGGGTGAAGAAATCGGTGCGTTTGTCTCCAATTTTGACCCCGCATTTGTTTTTCAGATACATTGATTTAATAAGGTCATAGACTTTGCCCCCTATTCCACACTGAAGAAGTTTATAATAGAGCCCTTCGTGCCATATAGAGTCAAAGGCTTTCTTGAAGTCGATGAAACAGGCGAATATTTTCCCATTTTTTGTTTGGTGTATATGTTTTTCAATGAGGGTGTGAAGGGTATAGATATGGTCGGCGGTGCGGTGTTTTGGAAGAAAGCCTATTTGGTTTTTTCTGAGGATATTATGTTTGTTAAGAAAATCAAGTAATCTACTATTTAGAATACTGCAGAATAACTTCCCTAGACAACTGTTGACACAGATGCCGCGGTAGTTATTTGGGTCTGATTTGTTTCCACTTTTATATATGGGGGAGATTAGTCCTTGGCACCAGATATCGGGAAAACAGCCTGAACGTAATATGATGTTGAATAATTTTCTCTCTATCTCTCACACTCCCAATCTCTCTCTCTCACTCCCAGTCTCTCTCTCTCTCACACTCCCAGTCTCTCGCTCTCACTCCCAATCTCTCTCTCTCACACTCCCAATCTCTCTCTCTCACACTCCCAGTCTCTCTCTCTCTCACACTCCCAGTCTCTCTCTCTGTCACACTCCCAATCTCTCTCTCTCTCTCACACTCCCAATCTCTCTCTCTCTCACACTCCCAATCTCTCTCTCTAACACTCCCAATCTCTCTCTCTCTCACACTCCCAATCGCTCCCTCTCTCCCAATCTCTCTCTCTCTCTCACACTCCCAGTCTCTCTCTCTCTCACACTCCCAATTTCTCTCTCTCTCTCTCTCTCTCTCACACTCCCAGTCTCTCTCTCACTCAATCCCAACCTCTCTCTCTCTCACTCCCAATCTCTCTCTCTCTCTCTCTCTCTCACACTCCCAATCTCTCTCTCTCACTCCCAGTCTCTCTCTCTCTCTCACTCCCAGTCTCTCTCTCTCACTCCCAATCTCTCTCTCTCACACTCCCAATCTCTCTCTCTCTCTCACACTCCCAACCTCTCCCTCTCTCACACTCCCAATCTCTCTCTCACACTCCCAATCTCTCTCTTTCTCACTCCCAATCTCTCTCTCTCTCTCACACTCCCAATCTTTCTCTCACACTCCCAATCTCTCTCTCTCACTCCCAGTCTCTCTCTCGCACACTCCCAGTCTCTCTCTCTCTCTCACTCCCAATCTCTCTCTCTCACCCTCCCAATCTCTCTCTCTCTCACTCCCAGTGTCTCTCTCTCACACTCCCAGTCTCTTCTCTCTCTCACACTCCCAATCTCTCTCTCACACTCCCAATCTCTATCTCTCTCTCTCAGTCCCAGTCTCTCACTCTCACACTCCCAGTCTCTCTCTCTCTCTCACACTCCCAGTCTCTCTCTCACACTCCCAGCCTCTCTCTCTCACACTCCCAGTCTCTCTCTCTCTCACACTCCCAATCTCTCTCTCTCTCACCCTCCCAATCTCTCTCTCTCTCACACTCCCAATCTCTCTCTCTCTCACACTCCCAATCTCTCTCTCTCTAACACTCCCAATCTCTCTCTCTCTCACACTCCCAATCTCTCCCTCTCTCCCAGTCTCTCTCTCACTCCCAATCTCTCTCTCTCTCTCACTCCCAAACTCTCTCTCTCTCACTCCCAATCTCTCTCTCTCACACTCCCAATCTCTCTCTCTCACACTCCCAGCCGCTCTCTCTCACATGCTCCCAATCTCTCTCTCTCTCTCACACTCCCAATCTCTCTCTCTCACACTCCGAATCTCTCTCTCTCTCACACACCCAATCTCTCTCTCTCACTCCCAATCTCTCTCTCTCTCTCTCACTCCCAATCTCTCTCTCTCTCACACTCCCAATCTCTCTCTCTCTAACACTCCCAATCTCTCTCTCTCTCACACTCCCAATCTCTCCCTCTCTCCCAGTCTCTCTCTCACTCCCAGTCTCTCTCTCGCACACTCCCAGTCTCTCTCTCTCTCTCTCACTCCCAATCTCTCTCTCTCACCCTCCCAATCTCTCTCTCACACTCCCAGTCTCTTCTCTCTCTCACACTCCCAATCTCTCTCTCACACTCCCAATCTCTATCTCTCTCTCTCAGTCCCAGTCTCTCACTCTCACACTCCCAGTCTCTCTCTCTCTCTCACACTCCCAGTCTCTCTCTCACACTCCCAGCCTCTCTCTCTCACACTCCCAGTCTCTCTCTCTCTCACACTCCCAATCTCTCTCTCTCTCACACTCCCAATCTCTCTCTCTCTCACACTCCCAATCTCTCTCTCTCTCACACTCCCAATCTCTCTCTCTCTCACACTCCCAATCTCTCTCTCTCTAACACTCCCAATCTCTCTCTCTCTCACACTCCCAATCTCTCCCTCTCTCCCAGTCTCTCTCTCACTCCCAATCTCTCTCTCTCTCTCACTCCCAATCTCTCTCTCTCTCACTCCCAATCTCTCTCTCTCACACTCCCAGCCGCTCTCTCTCACATGCTCCCAATCTCTCTCTCTCACACTCCCAGCCGCTCTCTCTCACATGCTCCCAATCTCTCTCTCTCACACTCCGAATCTCTCTCTCTCTCACACACGCAATCTCTCTCTCTCACTCCCAATCTCTCTCTCTCTCTCTCACTCCCAATCTCTCTCTCTCTCACACTCCCAATCTCTCTCTCACTCACACACTCCCAATCTCTCTCTCTCTCACCCACTCCCAATCTCTCTCTCTCTCTCACACTCCCAATCTCTCTCTCTCTCTCACACTCCCAATCTCTCTCTCTCTCTCACACTCCCAATCTCTCTCTCTCACACTCCCAATCTCTCTCTCTCACACTCCCAATCTCTCTCTCTCACACTCCCAATCTCTCTCTCTCACACTCCCAATCTCTCTCTCTCACACTCCCAATCTCCATCACTCCCGATCTCTCTCTCTCTCTCTCTCTCTCACATTCCCAATCTCTCCCACTCTCACACTTCCAATCTCTCTCTCTCTCTCTCACGCCCAATCTCTCTCTCCCACACTCCCAATCTCTCTCTCTCTCGCACTCCCAATCTCTCTCTCTCTCACACTCCCAATCTCTCTCTCTCTCACACTCCCAGTCTCTCTCTCTCTCTCTCTCTCTCACTCCCAATCTCTCTCTCTCACACTCCCAATCTCTCTCTCTCTCACACACTCCCAATCTCTCTCTCTCACACACTCCCAATCTCTCTCTCTCTCACACACTCCCAATCTCTCTCTCTCTCACACTCCCAATCTCTCTCTCTCTCACACTCCCAATCTCTCTCTCTCACACTCCCAATCTCGCTCTCTCTCTCTCCCAGTCACTCTCTCTCTCTCCCAGTCTCTCTCTCCCTCACTCCCGGTCTCTCTCTCTCTCACTCCCAATCTCTCTCTCTCACACACCCAATCTCTGTCTCTCACACTCGCAATCTCTCTCTCTCACACTCCCAGTCGCTCTCTCTCTCACACACTCCCAGTCTCTCTCTCTCACACTCCCAATCTCTCTCTCTCTCACACTCCCAATCTCTCTCTCTCTCACTCGCAATCTCTCTCTCTCTCTCACGCCCAATCTCTCTCTCTCACACTCCCAATCTCTCTCTCTCTCTCACGCCCAATCTCTCTCTCTCACACTCCCAATCTCTCTCTCTCTCACACTCCCAGTCTCTCTCTCTCTCTCACTCCCAATCTCACTCTCTCACAATCCCAATCTCTCTCTCTCTCACACACCCAATCTCTCTCTCTCTCACTCCCAATCTCTCTCTCTCTCACGCCCAATCTCTCTCTCACACTCCCAATCTCTCTCTCTCACACACTCCAAATCTCTCTCTCTCTCACACTCCCAATCTCTCTCTCTCTCACACACTCCCAATCTCTCTCTCTCTCACACACTCTCAATCTCTCTCTCTCTCACACTCCCAATCTCTCTCTCTCACACTCCCAATCTCTCTCTCTCACACTCCCAATCTCTCTCACTCCCAATCTCTCTCACTCTCACAATCCCAATCTCTCTCTCTCTCTCTCACACTCCCAGTCTCTCTCTCTCACACTCCCAATCTCTCTGTATCTCACTCCCAGTCTCTCTCTCTCTCATACTCCCAATCTCTCTCTCTCACTCCAGTCTCTCTCTCTCTCACACTCCCAGTCTCTCTCTCTCTCTCACTCCCAATCTCTCTCTCTCTCACTCCCAGTCTCTCTCTCTCTCTCACTGCCAGTATCTCTCTCTCTCACTCCCAGTCTCTCTCTCTCTCACTCCCAATCTCTCTCTCTCACCCTCCCAATCTCTCTCTCTCTCACTCCCAGTGTCTCTCTCTCTCACACTCGCAGTCTCTTCTCTCTCTAACACTCCCAATCTCTCTCTCACACTCCCAATCTCTATCTCTCTCTCTCAGTCCCAGTCTCTCACTCTCACATTCCCAGTCTCTCTCTCTCTCTCACACTCCCAGTCTCTCTCTCTCACACTCCCAGTCTCTCTCTCTCTCACACTCCCAATCTCTCTCTCTCTCTCACACTCCCAGTCTCTCTCTCTCTCACACTCCCAATCTCTCTCTCACACACTCCCAATCTCTCTCTCTCACACTCCCAATCTCTCTCTCTCACTCCCAGTCTCTCTCTCTCTCACTCTCCCAGTCTCTCTCTCTCTCACTCTCCCAGTCTCTCTCTCTCACTCCCAATCTCTCTCTCTCACACTCCCAATCTCTCTCTCTCACACTCCCAATCTCTCTCTCTCACACTCCCAATCTCTCCCTCTCTCACACTCCCAATCTCTCTCTCACACTTCCAATCTCTCTCTCTCTCACTCCCAATCTCTCTCTCTCTCACACTCCCAATCTTTCTCTCACACTCCCAATCTCTCTCTCTCACTCCCAGTCTCTCTCTCTCTCACACTCCCAGTCTCTCTCTCTCTCACTCCCAGTCTCTCTCTCTCTTACTCCCAATCTCTCTCTCTCACCCTTCCAATCTCTCTCTCTCTCACTCCCAGTGTCTCTCTCTCTCACTCGCAGTCTCTTCTCTCTCTCACACTCCCAATCTCTCTCTCACACTCCCAATCTCTATCTCTCTCTCTCAGTCCCAGTCTCTCACTCTCACACTCCCAGTCTCTCTCTCTCTCTCACACTCCCAGTCTCTCTCTCTCACACTCCCAATCTCTCTCTCTCTCACACTCCCAATCTCTCTCTCTCTCACACTCCCAATCTCTCTCTCTAACACTGCCAATCTCTCTCTCTCTCTCACACTCCCAATCTCTCTCTCTCACTCCCAGTCTCTCTCTCTCACACTCCCAGTCTCTCTCTCTCACTCCCAATCTCTCTCTCTCACACTCCCAATCTCTCTCTCTCACACTCCCAGTGTCTCTCTCTCTCACTCGCAGTCTCTTCTCTCTCTCACACTCCCAATCTCTCTCTCACACTCCCAATCTCTGTCTCTCTCTCTCAGTCCCAGTCTCTCACTCTCACACTCCCAGTCTCTCTCTCTCTCACACTCCCAGTCTCTCTCTCTCACACTCCCAATCTCTCTCTCTCTCACACTCCCAATCTCTCTCTCTCTCACACTCCCAATCTCTCTCTCTAACACTCCCAATCTCTCTCTCTCTCACACTCCCAATCGCTCCCTCTCTCCCAGTCTCTCTCTCTCTTACTCCCAATCTCTCTCTCTCTCACTCCCAATCTCTCTCTCTCACACTCCCAATCTCTCTCTCTCTCATACTCCCAATCTCTCTCTCTCTCTCACACTCTCAATCTCTCTCTCTCTCTCTCACACACCCAATCTCTCTCTCTCTCTCACTCCCAATCTCTCACACTCCCCAATCTCTCTCTCTCACACTCCCAATCTCTCTCACTCCCAATCTCTCTCTCTCTCTCTCACACTCCCAATCTCTCTCACTCTCACAATCCCAATCTCTCTCTCTCTCACACTCCCAGTCTCTCTCTCTCACACTCCCAATCTCTCTGTATCTCACTCCCAGTCTCTCTCTCTCTCATACTCCCAATCTCTCTCTCTCACTCCAGCCTCTCTCTCTCTCACACTCCCAGTCTCTCTCTCTCTCACTCCCAATCTCTCTCTCTCTCACTCCCAGTCTCTCTCTCTCTCTCTCACTGCCAGTATCTCTCTCTCTCACTCCCAGTCTCTCTCTCTCTCACTCCCAATCTCTCTCTCTCACCCTCCCAATCTCTCTCTCTCTCACTCCCAGTGTCTCTCTCTCTCACACTCGCAGTCTCTTCTCTCTCTAACACTCCCAATCTCTCTCTCACACTCCCAATCTCTATCTCTCTCTCTGTCCCAGTCTCTCACTCTCACACTCCCAATCTCTCTCTCTCTCTCTCACACTCCCAGTCTCTCTCTCTCACACTCCCAGTCTCTCTCTCTCACACTCCCAATCTCTCTCTCTCTCACACTCCCAATCTCTCTCTCTCTCACACTCCCAATCTCTCTCTCTCTCTCTCACTCCCAATCTCTCTCTCACTCCCAATCTCTCTCTCTCACACACTCCCAATCTCTCTCTCTCACAAACTCCCAATCTCTCTCTCACACTCCCAATCTCTCTCACTCACACACTCCCAATCTCTCTCTCTCTCACACACTCCCAATCTCTCTCTCTCTCTCACACTCCCAATCTCTCTCTCTCACACTCCCAATCTCTCTCTCTCTCTCTCACTCCCAATCTCTCTCACTCCCAATCTCTCTCTCTCACACACTCCCAATCTCTCTCTCTCACAAACTCCCAATCTCTCTCTCACACTCCCAATCTCTCTCACTCACACACTCCCAATCTCTCTCTCTCTCACACACTCCCTATCTCTCTCTCACACTCCCAATCTCTCTCTCTCACACTCCCAATCTCTCTCTCTCACACTCCCAATCTCTCTCACTTCCAATCTCTCTCTCTCTCTCTCTCACACTCCCAGTCTCTCTCTCTCACACTCCCAATCTCTCTGTATCTCACTCCCAGTCTCTCTCTCTCTCATACTCCCAATCTCTCTCTCTCACTCCAGTCTCTCTCTCTCTCTCACTCCCAGTCTCTCTCTCTCTCACTCCCAATCTCTCTCTCTCTCACTCCCAATCTCTCTCTCTCACGCTCCCAATCTCTCTCTCTCTCTCACACTCCCAGTCTCTCTCTCTCTCACACTCCCAATCTCTCTCTCTCTCTCTCTCTCTCTCACACTCCCAGTCTCTCTCTCACTCAATCCCAATCTCTCTCTCTCACTCCCAGTCTCTCTCTCTATCTCACTCCCAATCTCTCTCTCTCACACTCCCAATCTCTCTCTCTCACACTCCCAATCTCTCCCTCTCTCACACTCCCAATCTCCCTCTCACACTCCCAATCTCTCTCTCTCTCACTCCCAATCTCTCTCTCTCTCACACTCCCAATCTTTCTCTCACACTCCCAATCTCTCTCTCCCAGTCTCTCTCTCGCACACTCCCAGTCTCTTCTCTCTCTCACACTCCCAATCTCTCTCTCTCACTCCCAATCTCTATCTCACACTCCCAGCCTCTCTCTCTCACACTCCCAGTCTCTCTCTCTCACACTCCCAATCTCTCTCTCTCTCACACTCCCAATCTCTCCCTCTCTCCCAGTCTCTCTCTCACTCCCAATCTCTCTCTCTCACACTCCCAATCTCTCTCTCTCACACTCCCAATCTCTGTCTCTCACACTCCCAATCTCTCTCTCTCACACTCCCAGTCGCTCTCTCTCACATGCTCCCAATCTCTCTCTCTCTCTCTCTCTCTCTCACACTCCCAATCTCTCTCTCTCACACTCCGAATCTCTCTCTCTCTCACACACCCAATCTCTCTCTCTCACTCCCAATCTCTCTCTCTCTCTCTCTCACTCCCAATCTCTCTCTCTCACACTCCCAATCTCTCTCTCACTCACACACTCCCAATCTCTCTCTCTCTGACACACTCCCAATCTCTCTCTCTCTCACACTCCCAATCTCTCTCTCTCTCTCACACTCCCAATCTCTCTCTCTCTCACACTCCCAATCTCTCTCTCTCACACTCCCAATCTCTCTCTCTCACACTCCCAATCTCCATCACTCCCAATCTCTCTCTCTCTCACATTCCCAATCTCTCTCACTCTCACACTTCCAATCTCTCTCTCTCTCTCTCACGCCCAATCTCTCTCTCCCACACTCCCAATCTCTCTCTCTCTCACACTCCCAATCTCTCTCTCTCTCACACTCCCAGTCTCTCTCTCTCTCACACACTCCCAATCTCTCTCTCTCACACACTCCCAATCTCTCTCACACCCCCAATCTCTCTCTCTCTCACACTCCCAATTTCTCTCTCTCACACTACCAATCTCTCTCTCCCTCACACTACCAATCTCTCTCTCTCACACTCCCAATCTCTCTCTCTCTCTCACACTCCCAATCTCTCTCTCTCACACTCCCAATCTCTCTCTCTCTCTCCCAGTCTCTCTCTCTCTCACTCCCGGTCTCTCTCTCTCTCTCACTCCCAATCTCTCTCTCTCACACTCCCAATCTCGCTCTCTCTCTCTCTCCCAGTCTCTCTCTCTCTCACTCCCGGTCTCTCTCTCTCTCACTCCCGGTCTCTCTCTCTCTCACTCCCAATCTCTCTCTCTCACACTCCCAATCTCTCTCTCTCACACTCCCAATCTCTCTCTCTCACACTCCCAATCTCTCTCTCTCACACTCGCAATCTCTCTCTCTCACACTCCCAGTCTCTCTCTCTCTCACACACTCCCAGTCTCTCTCTCTCACACTCCCAATCTCTCTCTCTCTCATACTCCCAATCTCTCTCTCTCTCACACTCCCAATCTCTCTCTCTCTCTCACACACCCAATCTCTCTCTCTCTCACTCGCAATCTCTCTCTCTCTCTCTCTCACGCCCAATCTCTCTCTCTCACACTCCCAATCTCTCTCTCTCTCTCCCAATCTCTCTCTCTCTCACACTCCCAGTCTCTCTCTCTCTCTCACTCCCAATCTCTCTCTCTCACACTCCCAATCTCTATCTCTCACACTCCCAATCTCACTCTCTCACAATCCCAATCTCTCTCTCTCTCACACACCCAATCTCTCTCTCTCTCTCTCTCACTCCCAATCTCTCTCTCTCTCACGCCCAATCTCTCTCTCTCACAAACTCCCAATCTCTCTCTCACACTCCCAATCTCTCTCTCTCACACACTCCAAATCTCTCTCTCTCTCACACTCCCAATCTCTCTCTCTTACACTCCCAATCTCTCTCTCTCTCACACACTCCCAATCTCTCACTCTCTCACACACTCTCAATCTCTCTCTCTCTCACACTCCCAATCTCTCTCTCTCACACTCCCAATCTCTCTCTCTCACACTCCCAATCTCAATTCAATTCAATTCAATTCAAATGCTTTATTGGCATGAAAGTTTACAGAGAACCATATTGCCAAAGCTTACATAGCAAAAAGGTACAGTTTTCCAACATTCTGTAGGTGTCAATCGATTTGACATTTGTTGGTACATACAATATTACTTTTAAACAATATTAATTTTAAACAGTCTTTGTACTTCATTTGGTACGTTCAATATTAATTTTAAACAGTCTTAATTTTAAACAGTCCTCAGGTTGTGACATGTTGTTACATATTTGGCCCCAAGTATGGTCTGTCTCCTTCTCCTAGGACTAATCTCAATTTTGACAGGTCATCCAATTCCTTGAAATCTGGGGTTGTTTGGCTTAGCTTGTTGAATAATATGTTTCTTGATGTGTTGAATTTTTCGCATTTTAGGAGGAAATGCATCTCTGTTTCAACCTCGCCGGCCAGACATTGATCGCATATTCTATTCTCTCTAGGCTGCCAGGATTTCTTGTATCTGCCTTTTTCAATTTCCAGTTGGTGGTCGCTTAGTCTGTACCTGGTGAGGGTCTGTCTCTGTTTTGTGTCTCTGATGGTCGTGAGGTAGTCTGCCAGTTTATATTCTCTTTTTAGGGCCCGGTAACATTCTAATCTGCTTTGGCTTTCGGTTATTTTGTTCCAATGTTCCAGGTAGGTTTCTTTGCATTTTTTAATGATTTGGTTCACTCGGATTGGTGTTTGGACGGCTGTGTTGGTCTGGGGCTGGTCAGGGTCCGGCTGAGTACTTAGTTCAGTAGCAGCTGACTCAGGGGACTCTTTTCTGGGTTTAGCTCTTGGGTCTGAAAGGCTTTGAAATGAAGGGTGTCTGGGGAGCTAGATTTGAGGTGATTTAGGAAGTTTAGTGCTCGTTTTTGGATGTTTATTATCAGTGGGTATCTGCCTAGTTCGGCTCTGCATGCATTTGTTGGCGTTTTTCTTTGGGTGCGAAGGATGCTTCGGCAGAATTCTGCATGTAGGGCTTCTATTGTGTGTTTTTCCCATTTAGTGTAGCTTTGGTGATTTAGCGGGCCCCATACTTCACTACCGTACAGTGCAATGGGCAGGATTATGCTGTCAAATATTTTGAGCCAGATTTTGATTGGGATTTGGATGTTGTAGAATTTTCTTTTTATTGCATATAGGGCTCTTCGGGCTTTTTCTTTTAGTGCATTCACTGCTATGCTGAAGCTCCCTGATGCTGTAATAGTTAGACCAAGGTAGGTGTAGCTCATAGTGTGTCCTATAGTGGTATCACTGAGGGTAAACTGGTATTTGTTTTCCTGACATGTGGGCCTTTTTTGAAAAATCATGATGTTGGTTTTCTTTAGATTTACTGTTAGAGCCCAATTTTGGCAGTATTTGTCGAGTAGGTCTAGTTGTTGCTGTAATCCCTGTTCTGTGGGAGACAGCAGAACCAGGTCGTCCGCATAGAACAGGGATTTCACTTCTCCATCCAGGAGACGGAGACCTGGTGACTCGCTTTGCTCCAGCATGTCTGCTAATTCATTTATGTATATGTTGAACAGGGTCGGGCTCAAATTGCAGCCCTGCCGGACGCCTCTTCTCTGGATGAAGAAATCGGTGCGTTTGTCTCCAATTTTGACCCCGCATTTCTTTTTCAGATACATTGATTTAATAAGGTCATAGACTTTGCCCCCTATTCCACACTGAAGAAGTTTATAATAGAGCCCTTCGTGCCATATAGAGTCAAAGGCTTTCTTGAAGTCGATGAAACAGGCGAATATTTTCCCATTTTTTGTTTGGTGTATATGTTTTTCAATGAGGGTGTGAAGGGTATAGATATGGTCGGCGGTGCGGTGTTTTGGAAGAAAGCCTATTTGGTTTTTTCTGAGGATATTATGTTTGTTAAGAAAATCAAGTAATCTACTATTTAGAATACTGCAGAATAACTTCCCTAGACAACTGTTGACACAGATGCCGCGGTAGTTATTTGGGTCTGATTTGTTTCCACTTTTATATATGGGGGAGATTAGTCCTTGGCACCAGATATCGGGAAAACAGCCTGAGCGTAATATGATGTTGAATAGTTTGAGTATCGCACCCTGCATCTCCATATTGCTGAACTTGAGCATTTCATTTTTGATGTTGTCTGGGCCACAGGCTTTCTTTAGGTGGAGAGATTTTGTTTTTGTGGCCAGTTCTTTCCATGTGATTGGGGAGTCTAGAGGGTTTTGGTTGTCTTTAATTGTTGCTTCTAATGTGTGGAGTTTTTCTGTGACCTGATGTTGACTTGGGTTTGTTTCGTTTATTGGGATGTCTTTGTGGAGGTTTTCAAAATGTGTTCTCCAGATGTCGCCATCTTGGATTGGTAATGCTTGCAATTGTGTTGTACTCAGGTTATTCCACATTTCCCAGAATTGTTTTGGATTGGTGGAGTTTTCAATTTCTTCGAGTATTTTGTGGGTATAGTTTTGTGTTTTGTTCCTAATGGTGTGTTTATATCTTTTGAGGGTTTCATTGTATCTAGTACGTAGGTCCGGATTGTTTGGTTGGCGATGCTTTTGGTTTGATATTTTTCTCAGGTCTTTTCTGGCATTTTTGCATTCGTGGTCAAACCATTTCTTATTTTTATTTTGTCTTTTGTGACGCTTCCTCTTCTGTTTCACAAGGTCGGCTTTTACAGCTGCCTCATGGAAGATCATATTTATATCCTCTATGGCCATGTTTACACCATCTCTGGTGATCTCGTATGGGTTTTCTTTAAATTTTGATATTTTACTTGTGAGATCAGGTGACTTTAGTGCTGTGATGAATTTTTCTCCACTGTCTGGGGCCCATCTGTATGTCTGGTTTATTTTATGGAGCTTACTGGGTTCCTTTTTTGTGTCTGTAGTTTGGGCAGAAAGTTTAAGGTACATATTTATTTGGTTATGGTCTGAGAGGGGGGATTGCTGCCTGACAGTGAATGAGTTGATATCGCAGGGGTCCAGGTCAGTGATTGTATAGTCCACCACACTAGACCCAAGAGTTGAGGAGTATGTGAGTCTCCCTAGGGAGTCCCCTCTGAACCTACCGTTAACTATGTACAGGCCTAAGGCTCGGCAGAGTTGCACTACCTCCCTACCGCTTTTATTTATTTCACGATCAAGGTTGTTCCGATTTGCGATGGCTGGTGTGACATCTAAAGGGGTCTGGCCAAACACATGGTTGTTTCCCTGTGGGTCTATGAAGTCAGGTTCACAACCGGTCCTTGCATTTAGGTCCCCACATATTATCACCTTTCCTTGGGCCTGGAAATGGCTGATTTCCATGTGGAGAGTATCAAATAACTCCTCTTCGAAATATGGCGATTCTATTGGAGGTATGTAGATCGCACATAAGTAAACATCTTTTTTTGCTATTCCTATATTTTTATCTAGTTTTAGCCATACGTGTGATTTTCCCTGTTTTACCGGTGAGATGTGTTTGTCCAGTTCTCCCTTATACCACACCAATATTCCCCCGGAGGTTCTGCCCTTGCGTGTTTTAGTGTTCTTTACTGAGGGCACAATGATTTCATGGTACATTGGAGGACAGTGGGTCGGCACGTCCTTTTGGCACCATGTTTCTGTTAACACAATTATATCAATGTCTTTTATAGCTTTTAGGAATTCAGGGTCTGTACTCTTCATCCCAAAAGTTGAGGAGCGGAGGCCCTGGATATTCCAGCAGCTTATGTGGAAAGAACGCATTTATATAGTTCAATAAAACGAAATAAAATGGACCTATTTTGTGGGATGAGTGTGGAAACATTATTTTCTATAATGCTAAATGATGATTTAGTATAAATTTCATGAGGCATGCACATATATCTATCTAATAATAGTAATAATACTGATAAGATAAAAATAATGATAATGATAAATAACAATATTAATAATTTCTCCGGCTTTCTATCAGGCTGTTCAGCATCGTCATGATCTTTCTCAGTTCTTGGTCTACAGTCTGTGGTCTAGAGGGGGGTCTTGGGTCAGGTATAAAAGCACGGTTCTGTTGTTGGTTTTGTAAAGGGGGGTGGGGGACATTGGTGGTCCTGTTTGGGCTCCCAATGGTAGAGGGGGTGGGAGGGCTGCGTCTTTTGGCAGTGTTTATGAGGTTTCTTGCGAAGACCCACATCCGCTGTTTGAGTAGATATATTTCATCATAGAGGTCCCTTGTGTTGATGTTTGGATGATGGGCCAGGGAGACGTTGGGGAGGACAGAACATCTCGTGTCGATCTCCCTGTTGGTGTTGTGGATTATATAGGCTGGGGTGTCCTTTCTGGGCAGTAGTGTGGAGATCACGATCCGCGCCTCGGGGAATTCCCTGCTGGCCTTTTCCGCCATCCTGCTCACCGCCCTAGCAGTGCCTTCCTGTAGGGTGCGTAGGTCGTTCGTGCTTTTGGGGCTTCCAAGGGATTCTTTGTTCAGGATCTTCATTGCTTGGTCTGTGTTGCTGCACCATTTTTTCAGGACTTGATGGTCTGGGAACAGCCTCTGGGGGTCCAGAAACTTTCCGTTGGAGTCGGTCAGCAGGACCGCCTGAGGGGCTGGTTTTTCAGACTGGGTAACAGTAGTCTGGGTAGGACTCGCCTGGTGGCTGGTTGTTGGCTGGGTTTCTGGGATATGTTGTGTGGCAGGAGTGGGGTTTGGGGCTTTCGGTGTGTCATCGTTTGGGGGGGTATCTGTCGGTTTTTGTGTTGCTGTGTGTGAGGATTGGGTAGCAGTAGTCTGGGCATGACTCGACTGAGGGCTGGTTGGAGCGGGGTTTGTGGCTTTCGGTGTGTCTTCGTGTGGGGTGGCATCCGGCGGGTTCTGTGTCTTTGTGTGTGTTGTTTTTGTGTCCTCAGGTTTTTGGACCTTAAGAGGTTTGTGTTGCCTGCTGAGCCTTTCTACGGTCTCCTTCGTTTTGTTTTGTTGAGTACGGAGTTCTTTGATCTCATTTCTTTGCTCCTCTATGGTCTTTCTCAGCTTGTGGATGGTGGACTCGTGTTCCGTTTTTAGCTGTTTGAATTCCTCCTTCAAATTCTTGGCCAGTGTTTCTCTGTATTCGTTGAAATAAAGTTCTAGTTTGGCCAGATTCTCTTTCATCATTTTGTTTTCGTTGAGAGGTGTGGGGGGGGGTGGAGATGGACAGGGAGGTGTTTTCCTCTGCTGGTCTCTCTTCTTCTTCCTCCACTTGGCTCTCATCATCCTCTGTTCGACTCTCTTTTGCTTCCTGTCCATTGGTCCTCTTTGTGTCTGCCTTAGTTTTCAACTGGGGGAATTCCTTTTCGAAGGAGTCCAGATTTTCCACATTCCCCTGTATCATGATCTTTCTATTTTTGTTGTAGTAGCTTATGGTTAGCAGGGGGTCATCTTTATTTAGGTTTCCATCTTTACATATTTTCAGTCTGCCTCCACTGCCAATACCTTCACTGGAGACGTATGCGTAGTGTTTTTGTAAAGTCTCCTTCCAGGAGGTGATGTATTCGGTGTAGAATATGAGGTTGTTCTTCAGCTTAGTCCCTTTGTGTGTGGTATAGTCAACGTAGAGGATCTCTGGGTTATTTTTTAGTGTTGTGTACTTGTATTTTTCCTTTGCTTTATTTTTTGTGCATTGCTCAGGATATATCATTTCCCTGCTCATTGTAGTCGTTTGTTTTTTGTCTCAGATAGATAACTTTTTTTTTTCTCTTTTTTGTGTCGTGTTCCACCTTAACCCACTTTTAGGTCCAAAATTGGGAGTTTTTCAGGGGTTCATCTTTGATATAGCTGCTCTTAAAGGTTTATCTTTCTCTTTCTCTCACAGGCTCTTGGTTCGGGTAGTTTATCGTTTCTCTCGGGTTTCTATTCCTTTTCCTCGCGGGTTTGTTGTTCTTTTTTCAGGTTTTTTTCGAACTAAATTTAAATAAAATTAAACTTTTTCCGAACTAACTTTAACTAAAATGAAACTTAGGTAGAATTAGGTAAAACTTATTTCTCCGGCTTTTTTTTTCCTCTTCCGACTCTCTCACTCGCTCTCCGGGTCTCGGACTCGCTCTCTCTCTCCGTGCTCCAAACTCGTCCACTCTCCGTGCCCCGGACTCATTCGCTTTCCGCGCTCTGGGCGGATCTCTTCGCGTCGTCGTGTCGGTCTCAGGCCCCCGGGTTTTTTGACTCACCAGGCTGTTGTCTGCCCTGGTCTCCCGGTCTCCGTTCCCGCGGTCTCTGGGCCTCGCGGTCTCGGGTTCACCCTCCCCAGGTCTCTTACTCGTTTTCCCGGTTCGGGCCGCTCCTCCCGTTCTCCGGCCTTGCGGTCTCGGGTTCACCCTCCCCAGGCCTCTTACTCGTTTTCCCGGTTCGGGCCGCTCCTCCCGTTCTCCGACCTCGCGGTCTCGGGTTCGCCCTCCCCAGGCCTCTTACTCGTTTTCCCGGTTCGGGCCGCTCCTCCCGGTCTCCGATCCCGCGGTCTCTGGGCCTCGCGTTCTCGGGTTCACCCTCCCCAGGCCTCTTATTTACTGTCCTGGTTCGGGCTGCTCCTCCCGGTCTCACTCGCTCTCTCTCGATCTCTCTCTCCCAGTCTCTCACTCTCACACTCCCAGTCTCTCTCTCTCACACTCCCAGTCTCACTCTCTCTCACACTCCCAGTCTCTCTCTCTCACACTCCCAGTCTCTCTCTCTCACACTCCCAATCTCTCTCTCTCTCACACTCCCAATCTCTCTCTCTCACACTCCCAATCTCTCTCTCTCTCCCAGTCTCTCTCTCTCACACTCCCAATCTCTCTCTCTCTCACACTCCCAATCTCTCTCTCTCACACTCCCAATCTCTCTCTCTCACACTCCCAATCTCTCTCTCTCTCCCAGTCTCTCTCTCTCTCTCACTCCCAGTCTCTCTCTCTCACACTCCCAATCTCTCTCTCTCACACTCCCAGTCGCTCTCTCTCACACACTCCCAGTCTCTCTCTCTCACACTCCCAATCTCTCTCTCTCTCATACTCACAATCTCTCTCTCTGTCACACTCCGAATCTCTCTCTCTCTCTCACACACCCAATCTCTCTCTCTCACTCCCAATCTCTCTCTCTCTCTCTCACTCCCAATCTCTCTCTCTCACTCTCCCAATCTCTCTCTCTCTCACACACTCCCAATCTCTCTCTCTCTGACACACTCCCAATCTCTCTCTCTCTCTCTCACACTCCCAATCTCTCTCTCTCACACTGCCAATCTCTCTCTCTCACACTCCCAATCTCTCTCACTCCCAATCTCTCTTTCTCTCTCTCACATTCCCAATCTCTCTCACTCTCACATTTCCAATCTCTCTCTCTCTCTCTCACGCCCAATCTCTCTCTCTCTCACACTCCCAATCTGTCTCTCTCTCTCACACTCCCAGTCTCTCTCTCTCTCACTCCCACTCTCTCTCTCTCTCTCTCACACTCCCAATCTCTCTCTCTCTCACACTCCCAGTCTCTCTCTCTCACACTCCCAATCTCTCTCTCACACTCCCAATCTCTCTCTCTCTCACACTCCAATCCCTCTCTCTCACACTCCCAATCTCTCTCTCTCACACCCCTAATCTCTCTCTCTCACACTCCCAGTCTCTCTCTCACACTCCCAGTCTCTCTCTCTCTCACACTCCCAGTCTCTCTCTCTCACACTCCCAATCTCTCTCTCTCAGTCCCAATCTCTCTCTCTCACTCACTCCCAATCTCTCTCTCTTTCTCTTCTCCCCCCAATCTCTCTCTCTCTCTTCTCCCCCAGTCTCTCTGTCTCTCTCCCCCAGTCTCTCTCTCTCTCACCCCATCTCTCTCCTTCCCTCTCTCTCTCTCTCCTTCCCCCTCTCTCTCCTTCCCTCCCTCACTCTCTCCGTCCCTCTCTCTCTCTCCTTCCCTCTCTCTCTCTCTCTCACACTCCCTCTCTCACACTCCCAGTCTCTCTCTCTCTCACACTCCCAGTCTCTCTCTCACTCCCAATCTCTCTCTCTCTCACACTCCCAATCTCTCTCTCTCTCACACTCCCAATCGCTCTCTCTCTCACACTCCCAATCTCTCTCT
>NW_028226490.1:0-37153 GCF_052327205.1 Somniosus microcephalus
GGGGAGATCAGTGATGATGGAGTGGGGGGAGGTCAGTGATGATGGAGTCGGGGGAGATCAGTGATGATGGAGTGGGGGGAGATCAGTGATGATGGAGTGGGGGGAGATCAGTGATGATGGAGTGGGGGGAGATCAGTGATGATGGAGTGGGGGGAGATCAGTGATGATGGAGTGGGGGGAGATCAGTGATGATGGAGTGGGGGGAAGGGCAGTGATGATGGAGTGGGGGGAGATCAGTGATGATGGAGTGGGAGGAGATGAGTGATGATGGAGTGGGGGGAGATGAGTGATGATGGAGCGGGGGGAGATCAGTGATGATGGAGTGGGGGGAGATCAGTGATGATGGAGTGGGGGGAGGTCAGTGATGATGGAGTCGGGGGAGATCAGTGATGATGGAGTGGGGGGAGATCAGTGATGATGGAGTGGGGGGAGATCAGTGATGATGGAGTGGGGGGAGATCAGTGATGATGGAGTGGGGGGAGATCAGTGATGATGGAGTGGGGGGAGATCAGTGATGATGGAGTGGGGGAAGGGCAGTGATGATGGAGTGGGGGGAGATCAGTGATGATGGAGTGGGGGAGATCAGTGATGATGGAGTGGGGGGAGATCAGTGATGATGGAGTGGGGGGAGATCAGTGATGATGGAGGGGGGGAGATCAGTGATGGTGGAGTGGGGGAGGGCAGTGATGATGGTGTGGGGGGAGATCAGTGATGATGGAGTGGGGGGAGATCAGTGATGATGGAGCAGGGGGAGGGCAGTGATGATGGAGCGGGGGGAGATCAGTGATGATGGAGCGGGGGGGAGATCAGTGATGATGGAGTGGGGGAAGATCAGTGATGATGGAGTGGGGGGGAGATCAGTGATGATGGAGTGGGGGGAGATCAGTGATGATGGAGTGGGGAGATCAGTGATGATGGAGTGGGGGGATCAGTGATGATGGAGTGGGGGGAGATCAGTTATGATGGAGTGGGGGGAGGGCAGTGATGATGGAGTGGGGGGAGATAAGTGATGATGGAGCGGGGGGAGATCAGTGATGATGGAGCGGGGGGAGGGCAGTGATGATGGAGTGGGGGGAGATCAGTGATGATGGAGTGGGGGGAGATCAGTGATGATGGAGTGGGGGGAGGGCAGTGATGATGGAGTGGGGGAGATCAGTGATGATGGAGTGGGGGGAGATCAGTGATGATGGAGTGGGGGGAGATCAGTGATGATGGAGTGGGGGGAGATCAGTGATGATGGAGTGGGGGGAGATCAGTGATGATGGAGTGGGGGGAGATCAGTGATGATGGAGTGGGGGAGATCAGTGATGATGGAGTGGGGTGAGATCAGTGATGACGGAGTGGGGGGAGATCAGTGATGATGGAGTGGGGGGAGATCAGTGATGATGGAGTGGGGGGAGATCAGTGATGATGGAGTGGGGGGAGATCAGTGATGATGGAGTGGGGGGAGATCAGTGATGATGGAGTGGGGGGAGCTCAGTGATGATGGAGAGGGGGGAGATCAGTGATGATGGAGTGGGGGGAAGGGCAGTGATGATGGAGTGGGGGAGATCAGTGATGATGGAGTGGGAGGAGATGAGTGATGATGGAGTGGGGGGAGATGAGTGATGATGGAGCGGGGGGAGATCAGTGATGATGGAGTGGGGGGAGATCAGTGATGATGGAGTGGGGGGAGGTCAGTGATGATGGAGTCGGGGGAGATCAGTGATGATGGAGTGGGGGGAGATCAGTGATGATGGAGTGGGGGGAGATCAGTGATGATGGAGTGGGGGAGATCAGTGATGATGGAGTGGGGGGAGATCAGTGATGATGGAGTGGGGGGAGATCAGTGATGATGGAGTGGGGGGAAGGGCAGTGATGATGGAGTGGGGGGAGATCAGTGATGATGGAGTGGGGGGAGATCAGTGATGATGGAGTGGGGGGAGATCAGTGATGATGGAATGGGGGGGAGATCAGTGATGATGGAGTGGGGGGAGATCAGTGATGATGGAGTGGGGGGAGATCAGTGATGAAGGAGTGGGGGGAGATCAGTGATGATGGAGTGGGGGGGAGATCAGTGATGATGGAGTCGGGGGAGATCAGTGATGATGGAGTGGGGGGAGATCAGTGATGAAGGAGAGGGGGGAGATCAGTGATGATGGAGTGGGGGGGAGATCAGTGATGATGGAGTGGGGGGAGATCAGTGATGAAGGAGTGGGGGGAGATCAGTGATGATGGAGTGGGGGGAGATCAGTGATGAAGGAGTGGGGGGAGATCAGTGATGATGGAGTGGGGGGGAGATCAGTGATGATGGAGTGGGGGGAGATCAGTGATGATGGAGTGGGGGGAGATCTGTGATGAAGGAGTGGGGGGAGATCAGTGATGATAGAGTGGGGGGAGATCAGTGATGATGGAGTGGGGGGAGATCAGTGATGATGGAGTGGGGGGAGATCAGTGATGATGGAGTGGGGGGAGGGCAGTGATGATGGAGTGGGGGGAGATAAGTGATGATGGAGCAGGGGGGAGATCAGTGATGATGGAGTGGGGGAGGGCAGTGATGATGGAGTGGGGGGAGATAAGTGATGATGGAGCAGGGGGGAGATCAGTGATGATGGAGTGGGGGAGATCAGTGATGATGGAGTGGGGGAGATCAGTGATGATGGAGCGGGGGGGAGATCAGTGATGATGGAGTGGGGGGAGGGCAGTGATGATGGACTGGGGGGAGATCAGTGATGATGGAGTGGGGGGAGATCAGTGATGATGGAGTGGGTGGAGATCAGTGATGATAGAGTGGGGGGAGATCAGTGATGATGGAGTGGGGGGAGATCAGTAATGATGGAGTGGGGGGGAGATCAGTGATGATGGAGTGGGGGGAGATCAGTGACGATGGAGTGGGGGGAGATCAGTGATGACGGAGTGGGGGGGAGATCAGTGATGATGGAGTGGGGGGGAGATCAGTGATGATGGAGTGGGGGGAGATCAGTGATGACGGAGTGGGGGGGAGATCAGTGATGATGGAGTGGGGGGAGATCAGTGATGATGGAGTGGGGGGGAGATCAGTGATGATGGAGTGGGGGGAGATCAGTGATGATGGAGTGGGGGGAGATCAGTGATGATGGAGTGGGGGGAGGGCAGTGATGATGGAGTGGGGGGAGATCAGTGATGATGGAGTGGGGGGAGATCAGTGATGATGGAGTGGGGGGAGATCAGTGATGATGGAGTGGGGGGAGATCAGTGATGATGGAGTGGGGGGAGATCAGTGATGATGGAGTGGGGGGAGATCAGTGATGATGGAGTGGGGGGAGATCAGTGATGATGGAGTGGGGGGAGATCAGTGATGATGGAGTGGGGGGAGGGCAGTGATGATGGAGTGGGGGAGATCAGTGATGATGGAGTGGGGGGAGATCAGTGATGATGGAGCTGGGGGAGATCAGTGATGTTGGAGCGGGGGGAGATCAGTGATGATGGAGTGGGGGGAGATCAGTGATGATGGAGTGGGGGGGGAGATCAGTGATGATGGACTGGGAGGAGATCAGTGATGATGGAGTGGGGGCAGATCAGTGATGATGGAGTGGGGGGAGGGCAGTGATGAAGGAGTGGGGGGAGATAAGTGATGATGGAGCAGGGGGAGATCAGTGATGATGGGGTGGGGGGGAGGGCAGTGATGATGGAGTGGGGGGAGATCAGTGATGATGGAGTGGGGGGAGATCAGTGATGATGGAGTGGGGGGAGATCAGTGATGATGGAGTGGGGGGAGATCAGTGATGATGGAGTGGGGGAGATCAGTGATGATGGAGTGGGGGGAGATCAGTGATGATGGAGTGGGGGGAGATCAGTGATGATGGAGTGGGGGGAGATCTGTGATGATGGAGTGGGGGAGATCAGTGATGATGGAGTGGGGGGAGGGCAGTGATGATGGAGTGGGGGGAGATCAGTGATGATGGAGTGGGGGGGAGATCAGTGACGATGGACTGGGGGGAGATCAGTGATGATGGAGTGGGGGCAGATCAGTGATGATGGAGCGGGGGGAGGGCAGTGATGATGGAGTGGAGGGAGATCAGTGATGATGGAGTGGGGGGGAGATCAGTGATGATGGAGTGGGGGGAGGGCAGTGATGAAGGAGTGGGGGGAGATCAGTGATGATGGAGTGGGGGAGATCAGTGATGATGGAGTGGGGGGAGATCAGTGATGATGGAGTGGGGGGAGATCAGTGATGATGGAGTGGGGGGAGATCAGTGATGATGGTGTCGGGGGAGATCAGTGATGATGGAGTGGGGGGAGATCAGTGATGATGGAGTGGGGGGAGATCAGTGATGATGGAGTGGGGGGAGATCAGTGATGATGGAGTGGGGGGAGATCAGTGATGATGGAGAGGGGGGAGATCAGTGATGATGGAGTGGGGGGGGATCAGTGATGATGGAGTGGGGGGAGATCAGTGATGATGGAGTGGGGGGAGGGCAGTGATGATGGAGTGGGGGGAGGGCAGTGATGATGGAGTGGGGGGAGATCAGTGATGATGGAGTGGGGGAGATCAGTGATGATGGAGTGAGGGGAGATCAGTGATGATGGAGTGGGGGGAGATCAGTGATGATGGAGTGGGGGGAGATCAGTGATGATGGAGTGGGGGGGAGATCAGTGATGATGGAGTGGGGGGAGATCAGTGATGATGGAGTGGGGTGAGATCAGTGATGATGGAGTGGGGGGAGGGCAGTGATGATGTAGTGGGGGGAGATCAGTGACGATGGAGTGGGGGGATGATCAGTGATGATGGAGTGGGGGGAGATCAGTGATGATGGAGCGGGGGGAGATCAGTGATGATGGAGTGGGGGGAGATCAGTGATGATGGAGTGGGGGGAGATCAGTGATGATGGAGTGGGGGGAGATCAGTGATGATGGAGCGGGGGGAGGGCAGTGATGATGGAGCGGGGGGAGATCAGTGATGATGGAGTGGGGGAGATCAGTGATGATGGAGTGGGGGGAGATCAGTGATGATGGAGTGGGGGGAGATCAGTGATGATGGAGCGGGGGGAGGGCAGTGATGATGGAGCGGGGGGAGGGCAGTGATGATGGAGTGGGGGGAGATCAGTGATGATGGAGTGGGGGGAGATCAGTGATGATGGAGTGGGGGGAGATCAGTGATGATGGAGTGGGGGAGATCAGTGATGATGGAGTGGGGGGAGGGCAGTGATGATGGAGTGGGGGGAGATCAGTGATGATGGAGTGGGGGGGAGATCAGTGATGATGGACTGGGGGGAGATCAGTGATGATGGAGTGGGGGGAGATCAGTGATGATGGAGTGGGGGGAGATCAGTGATGATGGAGTGGGGGGAGATCAGTGATGATGGTGTCGGGGGAGATCAGTGATGATGGAGTGGGGGGAGATCAGTGATGATGGAGTGGGGGGAGATCAGTGATGATGGAGTGGGGGGAGATCAGTGATGATGGAGTGGGGGGAGATCAGTGATGATGGAGTGGGGGGAGATCAGTGATGATGGAGCGGGGGGAGATCAGTGATGATGGAGCAGGGGGAGATCAGTGATGATGGAGTGGGGGGAGGGCAGTGATGATGGAGTGGGGGGAGATCAGTGATGATGGAGTGGGGGGAGATCAGTGATGATGGAGTGGGGGGAGATCAGTGATGATGGAGTGGGGGGAGATCAGTGATGATGGAGAGGGGGGAGATCAGTGATGATGGAGTGGGGGGGGATCAGTGATGATGGAGTGGGGGGAGATCAGTGATGATGGAGTGGGGGGAGGGCAGTGATGATGGAGTGGGGGGAGGGCAGTGATGATGGAGTGGGGGGAGATAAGTGATGATGGAGTGGGGGAGATCAGTGATGATGGAGTGAGGGGAGATCAGTGATGATGGAGTGGGGGGAGATCAGTGATGATGGAGTGGGGGGAGATCAGTGATGATGGAGTGGGGGGGAGATCAGTGATGATGGAGTGGGGGGAGATCAGTGATGATGGAGTGGGGTGAGATCAGTGATGATGGAGTGGGGGGAGGGCAGTGATGATGTAGTGGGGGGAGATCAGTGACGATGGAGTGGGGGGATGATCAGTGATGATGGAGTGGGGGGAGATCAGTGATGATGGAGCGGGGGGAGATCAGTGATGATGGAGTGGGGGGAGATCAGTGATGATGGAGTGGGGGGAGATCAGTGATGATGGAGTGGGGGGAGATCAGTGATGATGGAGCGGGGGGAGGGCAGTGATGATGGAGCGGGGGGAGATCAGTGATGATGGAGTGGGGGAGATCAGTGATGATGGAGTGGGGGGAGATCAGTGATGATGGAGTGGGGGGAGATCAGTGATGATGGAGCGGGGGGAGGGCAGTGATGATGGAGTGGGGGGAGGGCAGTGATGATGGAGTGGGGGGAGATCAGTGATGATGGAGTGGGGGGAGATCAGTGATGATGGAGTGGGGGGAGATCAGTGATGATGGAGTGGGGGAGATCAGTGATGATGGAGTGGGGGGAGGGCAGTGATGATGGAGTGGGGGGAGATCAGTGATGATGGAGTGGGGGGGAGATCAGTGATGATGGACTGGGGGGAGATCAGTGATGATGGAGTGGGGGCAGATCAGTGATGATGGAGCGGGGGGAGGGCAGTGATGATGGAGTGGGGGGAGATCAGTGATGATGGAGTGGGGGGAGGGCAGTGATGAAGGAGTGGGTGGAGATCAGTGATGATGGAGTGGGGGGAGGGCAGTGATGATGGAGTGGGGGGAGATCAGTGATGGAGTGGGGGGAGATCAGTGATGATGGAGTGGGGGAGATCAGTGATGATGGAGTGGGGGGAGGGCAGTGATGATGGAGTGTGGGGAGATCAGTGATGATGGAGTGGGGGGAGATCAGTGATGATGGCGTGTGGGGAGATCAGTGATGATGGAGTGGGGGAGATCAGTGATGATGGAGTGTGGGGAGATCAGTGATGATGGAGTGGGGGAGATCAGTGATGATGGAGTGGGGGGAGATCAGTGATGATGGCGTGTGGGGAGATCAGTGATGATGGAGTGGGGGAGATCAGTGATGATGGAGTGTGGGGAGATCAGTGATGATGGAGTGGGGGAGATCAGTGATGATGGAGTGGGGGAGATCAGTGATGATGGAGTGGGGGGGCGATCAGTGATGATGGAGTGGGGGGAGATCAGTGATAATGGAGTGGGGGGAGATCAGTGATGATGGAGTGGGGGGAGATCAGTGATGATGGAGTGGGGGGAGATCAGTGATGATGGAGTGGGGGGAGATCAGTGATGATGGAGTGGGGGGAGATCAGTGATGATGGAGAGGGGGGAGATCAGTGATGATGGAGTGGGGGGGGATCAGTGATAATGGAGTGGGGGGAGATCAGTGATGATGGAGTGGGGGGAGGGCAGTGATGATGGAGTGGGGGGAGGGCAGTGATGATGGAGTGGGGGGAGATCAGTGATGATGGAGTGGGGGAGATCAGTGATGATGGAGTGGGGGAGATCAGTGATGATGGAGTGGGGGGAGATCAGTGATGATGGAGTGGGGGGAGATCAGTGATGATGGAGTGGGGGGAGATCAGTGATGATGGAGTGGGGGGGCGATCAGTGATGATGGAGTGGGGGGAGATCAGTGATAATGGAGTGGGGGGAGATCAGTGATGATGGAGTGGGGGGAGGGCAGTGATGATGGAGTGGGGGGAGATCAGTGATGATGCAGTGGGGGGAGATCAGTGACGATGGAGTGGGGGGATGATCAGTGATGATGGAGTGGGGGGAGATCAGTGATGATGGAGTGGGGGGAGGGCAGTGATGATGGAGTGGGGGAGATCAGTGATGATGGAGTGGGGGAGATCAGTGATGATGGAGTGGGGGGAGATCAGTGATGATGGAGTGGGGGGAGTTCAGTGATGATGGAGTGGGGGGAGATCAGTGATGATGGAGCGGGGGGAGGGCAGTGATGATGGAGTGGGGGAGATCAGTGATGATGGAGTGGGGGGAGATCAGTGATGATGGAGTGGGGGGAGATCAGTGATGATGGAGCGGGGGGAGATCAGTGATGATGGAGCGGGGGGGAGATCAGTGATGATGGAGTGGGGGAAGATCAGTGATGATGGAGTGGGGGGAGATCAGTGATGATGGAGTGGGGGGAGATCAGTGATGATGGAGTCGGGGGAGATCTGTGATGATGGAGTGGGGGAGATCAGTGATGATGGAGTGGGGGGAGATCAGTGATGATGGAGTGGGGGGAGATCAGTGATGATGGAGTGGGGGGGAGATCAGTGATGATGGAGTGGGGGGAGATCAGTGATGGTGGAGTGGGGGAGGGCAGTGATGATGGTGTGGGGGGAGATCAGTGATGATGGAGCGGGGGGAGGGCAGTGATGATGGAGCGGGGGGAGGGCAGTGATGTTGGAGTGGGGGGAGGGCAGTGATGATGGAGCGGGGGGAGATCAGTGATGATGGAGCGGGGGGGAGATCAGTGATGATGGAGTGGGGGAAGATCAGTGATGATGGAGTGGGGGGAGATCAGTGATGATGGAGTGGGGGGAGATCAGTGATGATGGAGTGGGGGGAGATCAGTGATGATGGAGTGGGGGGAGATCAGTTATGATGGAGTGGGGGGAGGGCAGTGATGATGGAGTGGGGGGAGATAAGTGATGATGGAGCGGGGGGAGATCAGTGATGATGGAGCGGGGGGAGGGCAGTGATGATGGAGTGGGGGGAGATCAGTGATGATGGAGTGGGGGGAGATCAGTGATGATGGAGTGGGGGGAGATCAGTGATGATGGAGTGGGGGGATATCAGTGATGATGGAGTGGGGGGAGATCAGTGATGACGGAGTGGGGGGAGATCAGTGATGATGGAGTGGGGGGAGATCAGTGATGATGGAGTGGGGGGAGATCAGTGATGATGGAGTGGGGGGAGATCAGTGATGATGGAGTGGGGGGAGCTCAGTGATGATGGAGTGGGGGAGATCAGTGATGATGGAGTGGGGGGAGGGCAGTGATGATGGAGTGGGGGGAGATCAGTGATGATGGAGTGGGGGGAGGGCAGTGATGATGGAGTGGGGGAGATCAGTGATGATGGAGTGGGGGGAGATCAGTGATGATGGAGTGGGGGGAGATCAGTGATGATGGAGTGGGGGGAGATCAGTGATGATGGAGTGGGGGGAGATCAGTGATGATGGAGCGGGGGGGAGATCAGTGATGATGGAGGTGGGGGAGATCAGTGATGATGGAGTGGGGGAGATCAGTGATGATGGAGTCGGGGGAGATCAGTGATGATGGAGTGGGGGGAGATCAGTGATGATGGAGTGGGGGGATATCAGTGATGATGGAGTGGGGGGAGATCAGTGATGATGGAGCGGGGGGAGATCAGTGATGATGGAGCGGGGGGAGATCAGTGATGATGGAGTCGGGGGAGATCAGTGATGATGGAGTGGGGGGAGATCAGTGATGATGGAGTGGGGGGAGATCAGTGATGATGGAGTGGGGGGAGATCAGTGATGATGGAGTGGGGGGAGATCAGTGATGATGGAGTGGGGGGAGATCAGTGATGATGGAGTGGGGGGAGATCAGTGATGAAGGAGTGGGGGGAGATCAGTGATGATGGAGTGGGGGGAGATCAGTGATGATGGAGTGGGGGGAGATCAGTGATGATGGAGTGGGGGGAGATCAGTGATGAAGGAGTGGGGGGAGATCAGTGATGATGGAGTGGGGGGAGATCAGTGATGATGGAGTGGGGGGAGATCAGTGATGAAGGAGTGGGGGGAGATCAGTGATGATGGAGTGGGGGGAGATCAGTGATGATGGAGTGGGGGGAGATCAGTGATGATGGAGTGGGGGAAGATCAGTGATGATGGAGTGGGGGGAGATCAGTGATGATGGAGCGGGGGGAGGGCAGTGATGATGGAGTGGAGGAAGATCAGTGATGATGGAGTGGGGGGAGATCAGTGATGATGGAGTCGGGGGAGATCAGTGATGATGGAGTGGGGGGAGATCAGTGATGATGGAGTGGGGGGAGGGCAGTGATGATGGAGTGGGGGGAGATAAGTGATGATGGAGCAGGGGGGAGATCAGTGATGATGGAGTGGGGGGAGGGCAGTGATGATGGAGTGGGGGGAGATAAGTGATGATGGAGCAGGGGGGAGATCAGTGATGATGGAGTGGGGGAGATCAGTGATGATGGAGTGGGGGAGATCAGTGATGATGGAGCGGGGGGAGGGCAGTGATGATGGAGTGGGGGGAGATCAGTGATGATGGAATGGGGGGAGATAAGTGATGATGGAGTGGGGGGAGATCAGTGATGATGGAGTGGGGGGAGGGCAGTGATGCTGGAGTGGGGGAGATCAATGATGATGGAGTGGGGGGAGATCAGTGATGATGGAGTGGGGGGGGATCAGTGATGATGGAGTGGGGGGAGATCAGTGATGATGGAGTGGTGGGAGGGCAGTGATGATGGAGTGGGGGGAGATCAGTGATGATGGAGTGGGGGGAGATCAGTGATGATGGAGTGGGGGAGATCAGTGATGATGGAGTGGGGGAGATCAGTGATGATGGAGTGGGGGAGATCAGTGATGATGGAGTGGGGGGAGATCAGTGATGATGGAGTGGGGGGAGATCAGTGATGATGGAGTGGGGGGGAGATCAGTGATGATGGAGTGGGGGGAGATCAGTGATGATGGAGTGGGGGGAGATCAGTGATGATGGAGTGGGGGGGAGATCAGTGATGATGGAGTGGGGGGAGATCAGTGATGATGGAGTGGTGGCAGATCAGTGATGATGGAGTGGGGGGAGATCAGTGATGATGGAGTGGGGGGAGATCAGTGATGATGGAGTGGGGGGGAGATCAGTGACGATGGAGTGGGGGGAGATCAGTGATGATGGAGTGGGGGGAGATCAGTGATGATGGAGTGGGGGGAGATCAGTGACGATGGAGTGGGGGGATGATCAGTGATGATGGAGTGGGGGGAGATCAGTGATGATGGAGTGGGGGGAGGGCAGTGATGATGGAGTGGGGGAGATCAGTGATGATGGAGTGGGGGAGATCAGTGATGATGGAGTGGGGGGAGATCAGTGATGATGGAGTGGGGGGAGATCAGTGATGATGGAGTGGGGGGAGATCAGTGATGGTGGAGTGGGGGAGGGCAGTGATGATGGTGTGGGGGGAGATCAGTGATGATGGAGTGGGGGGAGATCAGTGATGATGGAGCAGGGGGAGGGCAGTGATGATGGAGCGGGGGGAGATCAGTGATGATGGAGCGGGGGGGAGATCAGTGATGATGGAGTGGGGGAAGATCAGTGATGATGGAGTGGGGGGAGATCAGTGATGATGGAGTGGGGGGAGATCAGTGATGATGGAGTGGGGAGATCAGTGATGATGGAGTGGGGGGATCAGTGATGATGGAGTGGGGGGAGATCAGTTATGATGGAGTGGGGGGAGGGCAGTGATGATGGAGTGGGGGGAGATAAGTGATGATGGAGCGGGGGGAGATCAGTGATGATGGAGCGGGGGGAGGGCAGTGATGATGGAGTGGGGGGAGATCAGTGATGATGGAGTGGGGGGAGATCAGTGATGATGGAGTGGGGGAGATCAGTGATGATGGAGTGGGGGGAGATCAGTGATGATGGAGTGGGGGGAGATCAGTGATGATGGAGTGGGGGGAGATCAGTGATGATGGAGTGGGGGAGATCAGTGATGATGGAGTGGGGTGAGATCAGTGATGACGGAGTGGGGGGAGATCAGTGATGATGGAGTGGGGGGAGATCAGTGATGATGGAGTGGGGGGAGATCAGTGATGATGGAGTGGGGGGAGATCAGTGATGATGGAGTGGGGGGAGCTCAGTGATGATGGAGAGGGGGGAGATCAGTGATGATGGAGTGGGGGGAAGGGCAGTGATGATGGAGTGGGGGGAGATCAGTGATGATGGAGTGGGAGGAGATGAGTGATGATGGAGTGGGGGGAGATGAGTGATGATGGAGCGGGGGGAGATCAGTGATGATGGAGCGGGGGGAGATCAGTGATGATGGAGTGGGGGGAGGTCAGTGATGATGGAGTCGGGGGAGATCAGTGATGATGGAGTGGGGGGAGATCAGTGATGATGGAGTGGGGGGAGATCAGTGATGATGGAGTGGGGGGAGATCAGTGATGATGGAGTGGGGGGAGATCAGTGATGATGGAGTGGGGGGAAGGGCAGTGATGATGGAGTGGGGGGAGATCAGTGATGATGGAGTGGGGGGAGATCAGTGATGATGGAGTGGGGGGAGATCAGTGATGATGGAATGGGGTGGAGATCAGTGATGATGGAGTGGGGGGAGATCAGTGATGATGGAGTGGGGGGAGATCAGTGATGAAGGAGTGGGGGGAGATCAGTGATGATGGAGTGGGGGGGAGATCAGTGATGATGGAGTGGGGGGAGATCAGTGATGATGGAGTGGGGGGAGATCAGTGATGAAGGAGTGGGGGGAGATCAGTGATGATGGAGTGGGGGGGAGATCAGTGATGATGGAGTGGGGGGAGATCAGTGATGAAGGAGTGGGGGGAGATCAGTGATGATGGAGTGGGGGGGAGATCAGTGATGATGGAGTGGGGGGAGATCAGTGATGATGGAGTGGGGGGAGATCAGTGATGATGGAGTGGGGGGAGATCAGTGATGAAGGAGTGGGGGGAGATCAGTGATGATGGAGTGGGGGGGAGATCAGTGATGATGGAGTGGGGGGAGATCAGTGATGATGGAGTGGGGGGAGATCTGTGATGAAGGAGTGGGGGGAGATCAGTGATGATAGAGTGGGGGGAGATCAGTGATGATGGAGTGGGGGGAGATCAGTGACGATGGAGTGGGGGGAGATCAGTGACGATGGAGTGGGGGGAGGGCAGTGATGATGGAGTGGGGGGAGATAAGTGATGATGGAGCAGGGGGGAGATCAGTGATGATGGAGTGGGGGGAGGGCAGTGATGATGGAGTGGGGGGAGATAAGTGATGATGGAGCAGGGGGGAGATCAGTGATGATGGAGTGGGGGAGATCAGTGATGATGGAGTGGGGGAGATCAGTGATGATGGAGCGGGGGGGAGATCAGTGATGATGGAGTGGGGGGAGGGCAGTGATGATGGACTGGGGGGAGATCAGTGATGATGGAGTGGGGGGAGATCAGTGATGATGGAGTGGGTGGAGATCAGTGATGATAGAGTGGGGGGAGATCAGTGATGATGGAGTGGGGGGAGATCAGTAATGATGGAGTGGGGGGGAGATCAGTGATGATGGAGTGGGGGGAGATCAGTGACGATGGAGTGGGGGGGAGATCAGTGACGATGGAGTGGGGGGAGATCAGTGATGATGGAGTGGGGGGGAGATCAGTGATGATGGAGTGGGGGGGAGATCAGTGATGATGGAGTGGGGGGAGATCAGTGATGATGGAGTGGGGGGAGATCAGTGATGACGGAGTGGGGGGGAGATCAGTGATGATGGAGTGGGGGGAGATCAGTGATGATGGAGTGGGGGGGAGATCAGTGATGATGGAGTGGGGGGAGATCAGTGATGATGGAGTAGGGGGAGATCAGTGATGATGGAGTGGGGGGAGGGCAGTGATGATGGAGTGGGGGGAGATCAGTGATGATGGAGTGGGGGGAGATCAGTGATGATGGAGTGGGGGGAGATCAGTGATGATGGAGTGGGGGGAGATCAGTGATGATGGAGTGGGGGGAGATCAGTGATGATGGAGCGGGGGGGAGATCAGTGATGTTGGAGCGGGGGGGAGATCAGTGATGATGGAGTGGGGGGAGATCAGTGATGATGGAGTGGGGGGAGATCAGTGATGATGGAGTGGGGGGAGATCAGTGATGATGGAGTGGGGGGAGATCAGTGATGATGGAGTGGGGGGAGATCAGTGATGATGGAGTGGGGGGAGGGCAGTGATGATGGAGTGGGGGAGATCAGTGATGATGGAGTGGGGGGAGATCAGTGATGATGGAGCTGGGGGAGATCAGTGATGATGGAGCGGGGGGAGATCAGTGATGATGGAGTGGGGGGGAGATCAGTGATGATGGAGTGGGGGCAGATCAGTGATGATGGAGTGGGGGGAGGGCAGTGATGAAGGAGTGGGGGGAGATAAGTGATGATGGAGCAGGGGGAGATCAGTGATGATGGGGTGGGGGGAGGGCAGTGATGATGGAGTGGGGGGAGATCAGTGATGATGGAGTGGGGGGAGATCAGTGATGATGGAGTGGGGGGAGATCAGTGATGATGGAGTGGGGGGAGATCAGTGATGATGGAGTGGGGGAGATCAGTGATGATGGAGTGGGGGGAGATCAGTGATGATGGAGTGGGGGGAGATCAGTGATGATGGAGTGGGGGGAGATCAGTGATGATGGAGTGGGGGGAGATCTGTGATGATGGAGTGGGGGAGATCAGTGATGATGGAGTGGGGGGAGGGCAGTGATGATGGAGTGGGGGGAGATCAGTGATGATGGAGTGGGGGGGAGATCAGTGACGATGGACTGGGGGGAGATCAGTGATGATGGAGTGGGGGCAGATCAGTGATGATGGAGCGGGGGGAGGGCAGTGATGATGGAGTGGAGGGAGATCAGTGATGATGGAGTGGGGGGGAGATCAGTGATGATGGAGTGGGGGGAGGGCAGTGATGAAGGAGTGGGGGGAGATCAGTGATGATGGAGTGGGGGGAGATCAGTGATGATGGTGTCGGGGGAGATCAGTGATGATGGAGTGGGGGGAGATCAGTGATGATGGAGTGGGGGGAGATCAGTGATGATGGAGTGGGGGGAGATCAGTGATGATGGAGTGGGGGGAGGTCAGTGATGATGGAGAGGGGGGAGATCAGTGATGATGGAGTGGGGGGAGATCAGTGATGATGGAGTGGGGGGAGATCAGTGATGATGGAGTGGGGGGAGATCAGTGATGATGGAGTGGGGGGAGATCAGTGATGATGGAGTGGGGGGAGATCAGTGATGATGGAGAGGGGGGAGATCAGTGATGATGGAGTGGGGGGAGATCAGTGATGATGGAGTGGGGGGAGGGCAGTGATGATGGAGTGGGGGGAGATCAGTGATGATGGAGTGGGGGAGATCAGTGATGATGGAGTGGGGGGAGATCAGTGATGATGGAGTGGGGGGAGATCAGTGATGATGGAGTGGGGGGAGGGCAGTGATGATGGAGTGGGGGGAGGGCAGTGATGATGGAGTGGGGGGAGATCAGTGATGATGGAGTGGGGGGAGATCAGTGATGATGGAGTGGGGGGAGATCAGTGATGATGGAGTGGGGGGAGATCAGTGATGATGGAGTGGGGGGAGATCAGTGATGATGGAGTGGGGGGAGATCAGTGATGATGGAGTGGGGGGGAGATCAGTGATGATGGAGTGGGGGGAGATCAGTGATGATGGAGTGGGGTGAGATCAGTGATGATGGAGTGGGGGGAGGGCAGTGATGATGTAGTGGGGGGAGATCAGTGATGATGCAGTGGGGGGAGATCAGTGACGATGGAGTGGGGGGATGATCAGTGATGATGGAGTGGGGGGAGATCAGTGATGATGGAGCGGGGGGAGGGAAGTGATGATGGAGTGGGGGGAGGGCAGTGATGATGGAGTGGGGGGAGATCAGTGATGATGGAGTGGGGGGAGATCAGTGATGATGGAGTGGGGGGAGATCAGTGATGATGGAGTGGGGGAGATCAGTGATGATGGAGCGGGGGGAGGGCAGTGATGATGGAGTGGGGGGAGGGCAGTGATGATGGAGTGGGGGGAGATCAGTGATGATGGAGTGGGGGGAGATCAGTGATGATGGAGTGGGGGGAGGGCAGTGATGATGGAGTGGGGGGAGATCAGTGATGATGGAGTGGGGGGAGATCAGTGATGATGGAGTGGGGGGAGATCAGTGATGATGGAGTGGGGGGAGATCAGTGATGATGGAGTGGGGGGAGATCAGTGATGATGGAGTGGGGGGAGATCAGTGATGATGGAGTGGGGGGAGATCAGTGATGATGGAGTGGGGGGAGATCAGTGATGATGGAGTGGGGGGAGGGCAGTGATGATGGAGTGGGGGGAGATCAGTGATGATGGAGTGGGGGGAGATCAGTGATGATGGAGTGGGGGGAGATCAGTGATGATGGAGTGGGGGGAGGGCAGTGATGATGGAGTGGGGGGAGATCAGTGATGATGGAGTGGGGGGGAGATCAGTGATGATGGACTGGGGGGAGATCAGTGATGATGGAGTGGGGGGGAGATCAGTGATGATGGAGTGGGGGGGGATCAGTGATGATGGAGTGGGGGCAGATCAGTGATGATGGAGCGGGGGGAGGGCAGTGATGATGGAGTGGGGGGAGATCAGTGATGATGGAGTGGGGGGAGGGCAGTGATGAAGGAGTGGGTGGAGATCAGTGATGATGGAGTGGGGGGAGGGCAGTGATGATGGAGTGGGGGGAGATCAGTGATGGAGTGGGGGGAGATCAGTGATGATGGAGTGGGGGAGATCAGTGATGATGGAGTGGGGGGAGGGCAGTGATGATGGAGTGTGGGGAGATCAGTGATGATGGAGTGGGGGGAGATCAGTGATGATGGAGTGGGGGAGATCAGTGATGATGGAGTGGGGGGAGATCAGTGATGATGGAGTGGGGGAGATCAGTGATGATGGCGTGTGGGGAGATCAGTGATGATGGAGTGGGGGAGATCAGTGATGATGGAGTGTGGGGAGATCAGTGATGATGGAGTGGGGGAGATCAGTGATGATGGAGTGGGGGGAGATCAGTGATGATGGAGTGGGGGGAGGGCAGTGATGATGGAGTGGGGGGAGATCAGTGATGATGGAGTGGGGGGAGATCAGTGATGATGGAGTGGGGGGAGATCAGTGATGATGGAGTGGGGGAGATCAGTGATGATGGAGTGGGGGGAGATCAGTGATGATGGAGTGGGGGGAGATCAGTGATGATGGAGTGGGGGGAGATCAGTGATGATGGAGTGGGGGGAGATCAGTGATGATGGAGAGGGGGGAGATCAGTGATGATGGAGTGGGGGGGGATCAGTGATAATGGAGTGGGGGGAGATCAGTGATGATGGAGTGGGGGGGAGGGCAGTGATGATGGAGTGGGGGGAGGGCAGTGATGATGGAGTGGGGGGAGATCAGTGATGATGGAGTGGGGGAGATCAGTGATGATGGAGTGGGGGAGATCAGTGATGATGGAGTGGGGGGAGATCAGTGATGATGGAGTGGGGGGAGATCAGTGATGATGGAGTGGGGGGAGATCAGTGATGATGGAGTGGGGGGGCGATCAGTGATGATGGAGTGGGGGGAGATCAGTGATAATGGAGTGGCGGGAGATCAGTGATGATGGAGTGGGGGGAGTTCAGTGATGATGGAGTGGGGGGAGATCAGTGATGATGGAGCGGGGGGAGGGCAGTGATGATGGAGTGGGGGAGATCAGTGATGATGGAGTGGGGGGAGATCAGTGATGATGGAGTGGGGGGAGATCAGTGATGATGGAGCGGGGGGAGATCAGTGATGATGGAGCGGGGGGAGATCAGTGATGATGGAGTGGGGGAAGATCAGTGATGATGGAGTGGGGGGAGATCAGTGATGATGGAGTGGGGGGAGATCAGTGATGATGGAGTGGGGGGAGATCAGTGATGATGGAGTGGGGGGGAGGGCAGTGATGATGGAGTGGGGGGAGATCAGTGATGATGGAGTGGGGGGAGATCAGTGATGATGGAGCGGGGGGAGATCAGTGATGATGGAGCGGGGGGAGGGCAGTGATGATGGAGCGGGGGGAGATCAGTGATGATGGAGTGGGGGGAGATCAGTGATGACGGAGTGGGGGGAGATCAGTGATGATGGAGTGGGGGTGAGATCAGTGATGATGGAGTGGGGGGAGATCAGTGATGATGGAGTGGGGGGAGATCAGTGATGATGGAGTGGGGGGGAGATCAGTGATGATGGAGTGGGGGGAGATCAGTGATGATGGAGTGGGGGGAGATCAGTGATGATGAAGTGGGGGGAGATCAGTGATGATGGACTGGGGGAGGGCAGAGATGATGGAGTGGGGGGAGATCAGTGATGATGGAGTGGGGGGAGATCAGTGATGATGGAGTGGGGGGAGATCAGTGATGATGGAGTGGGGGGAGATCAGTGATGATGGAGTGGGGGAGATCAGTGATGATGGAGTCGGGGGGAGATCAGTGATGATGGAGTTGGGGGGAGTTCAGTGATGATGGAGCGGGGGGAGATCAGTGATGATGGAGTGGGGGGGAGATCAGTGATGATGGAGCGGGGGGGGAGATCAGTGATGATGGAGTGGGGGGAGATCAGTGATGATGGAGTGGGGGGAGATCAGTGATGATGGAGTGGGGGGAGGGCAGTGATGATGGAGTGGGGGGAGATCAGTGATGATGGAGTGGGGGGAGATCAGTGATGATGGAGTGCGGGGAGATCAGTGATGATGGAGTGGGGGGAGATCAGTGATGATGGAGTGGGGGGAGATCAGTGATGATGGAGTCGGGGGGAGATCAGTGATGATGGAGTCGGGGGGAGATCAGTGATGATGGAGTGGGGGGGAGATCAGTGATGATGGAGCGGGGGGGGAGATCAGTGATGATGGAGTGGGGGGAGATCAGTGATGATGGAGTGGGGGGAGGGCAGTGATGATGGAGTGTGGGGAGATCAGTGATGATGGAGTGGGGGGAGATCAGTGATGATGGAGTGGGGGGAGATCCGTGATGATGGAGTGGGGGGAGGGCAGTGATGATGGAGTGGTGGGAGATCAGTGATGATGGAGTGGGGGGAGATCAGTGATGATGGAGTGGGGGGAGGGCAGTGATGATGGAGTGGGGGGAGGGCAGTGATGATGGAGTCGGGGGGAGATCAGTGATGATGGAGTCGGGGGGCGATCAGTGATGATGGAGTGGGGGGGAGATCAGTGATGATGGAGTCGGGGGGAGATCAGTGATGATGGAGTCGGGGGGAGATCAGTGATGATGGAGTCGGGGGGCGATCAGTGATGATGGAGTGGGGGGGAGATCAGTGATGATGGAGCGGGGGGAGATCAGTGATGATGGAGTGGGGGGGAGATTAGTGATGATGGAGCGGGGGGGAGATCAGTGATGATGGAGTGGGGGGAGATCAGTGATGATGGAGTGGGGGGGAGGGCAGTGATGATGGAGTGGGGGGAGATCAGTGATGATGGAGTGGGGGGAGGGCAGTGATGATGGAGTGGGGGGAGATCAGTGATGATGGAGTGGGGGGAGATCAGTGATGATGGAGTTGGGGGAGATCAGTGATGATGGAGTAGGGGGAGATCAGTGATGATGGAGTGGGGGGAGACCAGTGATGATGGAGCGGGGGGAGATCAGTGATGATGGATTGGGGGGAGATCAGTGATGATGGAGTAGGGGGAGATCAGTGATGATGGAGTGCGGGGAGGGCAGTGATGATGGAGTGGTGGGAGATCAGTGATGATGGAGTGTGGGGAGATCAGTGATGATGGAGTGGGGGAGATCAGTGATGATGGAGTGGGGGGAGATCAGTGATGATGGAGTGGGGGGAGGGCAGTGATGATGGAGTGGGGGGAGATCAGTGATGATGGAGTGGGGGGAGATCAGTGATGATGGAGTGGGGGGAGATCAGTGATGATGGAGTGGGGGAGATCAGTGATGATGGAGTGGGGGGAGATCAGTGATGATGGAGTGGGGGGAGATCAGTGATGATGGAGTGGGGGGAGATCAGTGATGATGGAGTGGGGGGAGATCAGTGATGATGGAGAGGGGGGAGATCAGTGATGATGGAGTGGGGGGGGATCAGTGATAATGGAGTGGGGGGAGATCAGTGATGATGGAGTGGGGGGAGGGCAGTGATGATGGAGTGGGGGGAGGGCAGTGATGATGGAGTGGGGGGAGATCAGTGATGATGGAGTGGGGGAGATCAGTGATGATGGAGTGGGGGAGATCAGTGATGATGGAGTGGGGGGAGATCAGTGATGATGGAGTGGGGGGAGATCAGTGATGATGGAGTGGGGGGAGATCAGTGATGATGGAGTGGGGGGGCGATCAGTGATGATGGAGTGGGGGGAGATCAGTGATAATGGAGTGGCGGGAGATCAGTGATGATGGAGTGGGGGGAGTTCAGTGATGATGGAGTGGGGGGAGATCAGTGATGATGGAGCGGGGGGAGGGCAGTGATGATGGAGTGGGGGAGATCAGTGATGATGGAGTGGGGGGAGATCAGTGATGATGGAGTGGGGGGAGATCAGTGATGATGGAGCGGGGGGAGATCAGTGATGATGGAGCGGGGGGGAGATCAGTGATGATGGAGTGGGGGAAGATCAGTGATGATGGAGTGGGGGGAGATCAGTGATGATGGAGTGGGGGGAGATCAGTGATGATGGAGTGGGGGGAGATCAGTGATGATGGAGTGGGGGGAGGGCAGTGATGATGGAGTGGGGGGAGATCAGTGATGATGGAGTGGGGGGAGATCAGTGATGATGGAGCGGGGGGAGATCAGTGATGATGGAGCGGGGGGAGGGCAGTGATGATGGAGCGGGGGGAGATCAGTGATGATGGAGTGGGGGGAGATCAGTGATGACGGAGTGGGGGGAGATCAGTGATGATGGAGTGGGGGTGAGATCAGTGATGATGGAGTGGGGGGAGATCAGTGATGATGGAGTGGGGGGAGATCAGTGATGATGGAGTGGGGGGGAGATCAGTGATGATGGAGTGGGGGGAGATCAGTGATGATGGAGTGGGGGGAGATCAGTGATGATGAAGTGGGGGGAGATCAGTGATGATGGACTGGGGGAGGGCAGAGATGATGGAGTGGGGGGAGATCAGTGATGATGGAGTGGGGGGAGATCAGTGATGATGGAGTGGGGGGAGATCAGTGATGATGGAGTGGGGGGAGATCAGTGATGATGGAGTGGGGGAGATCAGTGATGATGGAGTCGGGGGGAGATCAGTGATGATGGAGTTGGGGGGAGTTCAGTGATGATGGAGCGGGGGGAGATCAGTGATGATGGAGTGGGGGGGAGATCAGTGATGATGGAGCGGGGGGGGAGATCAGTGATGATGGAGTGGGGGGAGATCAGTGATGATGGAGTGGGGGGAGATCAGTGATGATGGAGTGGGGGGAGGGCAGTGATGATGGAGTGGGGGGAGATCAGTGATGATGGAGTGGGGGGAGATCAGTGATGATGGAGTGCGGGGAGATCAGTGATGATGGAGTGGGGGGAGATCAGTGATGATGGAGTGGGGGGAGATCAGTGATGATGGAGTCGGGGGGAGATCAGTGATGATGGAGTCGGGGGGAGATCAGTGATGATGGAGTGGGGGGGAGATCAGTGATGATGGAGCGGGGGGGGAGATCAGTGATGATGGAGTGGGGGGAGATCAGTGATGATGGAGTGGGGGGAGGGCAGTGATGATGGAGTGTGGGGAGATCAGTGATGATGGAGTGGGGGGAGATCAGTGATGATGGAGTGGGGGGAGATCCGTGATGATGGAGTGGGGGGAGGGCAGTGATGATGGAGTGGTGGGAGATCAGTGATGATGGAGTGGGGGGAGATCAGTGATGATGGAGTGGGGGGAGGGCAGTGATGATGGAGTGGGGGGAGGGCAGTGATGATGGAGTCGGGGGGAGATCAGTGATGATGGAGTCGGGGGGCGATCAGTGATGATGGAGTGGGGGGGAGATCAGTGATGATGGAGTCGGGGGGAGATCAGTGATGATGGAGTCGGGGGGAGATCAGTGATGATGGAGTCGGGGGGCGATCAGTGATGATGGAGTGGGGGGGAGATCAGTGATGATGGAGCGGGGGGAGATCAGTGATGATGGAGTGGGGGGGAGATTAGTGATGATGGAGCGGGGGGGAGATCAGTGATGATGGAGTGGGGGGAGATCAGTGATGATGGAGTGGGGGGGAGGGCAGTGATGATGGAGTGGGGGGAGATCAGTGATGATGGAGTGGGGGGAGGGCAGTGATGATGGAGTGGGGGGAGATCAGTGATGATGGAGTGGGGGGAGATCAGTGATGATGGAGTTGGGGGAGATCAGTGATGATGGAGTAGGGGGAGATCAGTGATGATGGAGTGGGGGGAGACCAGTGATGATGGAGCGGGGGGAGATCAGTGATGATGGATTGGGGGGAGATCAGTGATGATGGAGTAGGGGGAGATCAGTGATGATGGAGTGCGGGGAGGGCAGTGATGATGGAGTGGTGGGAGATCAGTGATGATGGAGTGGGGGGAGATCAGTGATGATGGAGTGGGGGGAGATCAGTGATGATGGAGTGGGGGGAGGGCAGTGATGATGGAGTGGCGGGAGATCAGTGATGATGGAGTGGGGGGAGATCAGTGATGATGGAGTGGGGGGAGATCAGTGATGATGGAGTGGGGGGAGATTAGTGATGATGGAGTGGGGGGAGATCAGTGATGATGGAGTGGGGGGGGATCAGTGATGATGGAGTGGGGGGAGGGCAGTGATGATGGAGTGGGGGGAGACCAGTGATGATGGAGCGGGGGGAGATCAGTGATGATGGATTGGGGGGAGATCAGTGATGATGGAGTGGGGGGTGATCAGTGATGATGGAGTGGGGGGGATCAGTGATGATGGAGTGGGGGGAGATCAGTGATGATGGAGTGGGGGGAGATCAGTGATGATGGAGTGGGGGGAGATCTGTGATGATGGAGTGGGGGTGAGATCAGTGATGATGGAGTGGGGGGGATCAGTGATGATGGAGTGGGGGGGATCAGTGATGATGGAGTGGGGGGAGATCAGTGATGATGGAGTGGGGGGAGATCTGTGATAATGGAGTGGGGGGGAGATCAGTGATGATGGAGTGCGGGGAGATCAGTGATGATGGAGTTGGGGGAGGGCAGTGATGATGGAGTGGGGGGAGATCAGTGATGATGGAGTGGGGGGAGATCAGTGATGATGGAGTGGGGGGGAGATCAGTGATGATGGACTGGGGGGAGATCAGTGATGATGGAGTGGGGGCAGATCAGTGATGATGGAGCGGGGGGAGGGCAGTGATGATGGAGTGGGGGGAGATCAGTGATGATGGAGTGGGGGGAGGGCAGTGATGAAGGAGTGGGTGGAGATCAGTGATGATGGAGTGGGGGGAGGGCAGTGATGATGGAGTGGGGGGAGATCAGTGATGGAGTGGGGGGAGATCAGTGATGATGGAGTGGGGGAGATCAGTGATGATGGAGTGGGGGGAGGGCAGTGATGATGGAGTGTGGGGAGATCAGTGATGATGGAGTGGGGGGAGATCAGTGATGATGGAGTGGGGGAGATCAGTGATGATGGCGTGTGGGGAGATCAGTGATGATGGAGTGGGGGAGATCAGTGATGATGGAGTGTGGGGAGATCAGTGATGATGGAGTGGGGGAGATCAGTGATGATGGAGTGGGGGGAGATCAGTGATGATGGAGTGGGGGGAGATCAGTGATGATGGAGTGGGGGGAGATCAGTGATGATGGAGTGGGGGGAGATCAGTGATGATGGAGTGGGGGGAGATCAGTGATGATGGAGAGGGGGGAGATCAGTGATGATGGAGTGGGGGGGGATCACTGATAATGGAGTGGGCGGAGATCAGTGATGATGGAGTGGGGGGAGGGCAGTGATGATGGAGTGGGGGGAGGGCAGTGATGATGGAGTGGGGGGAGATCAGTGATGATGGAGTGGGGGAGATCAGTGATGATGGAGTGGGGGGAGATCAGTGATGATGGAGTGGGGGGAGATCAGTGATGATGGAGTGGGGGGAGATCAGTGATGATGGAGTGGGGGGAGATCAGTGATGATGGAGTGGGGGGGCGATCAGTGATGATGGAGTGGGGGGAGATCAGTGATAATGGAGTGGGGGGAGATCAGTGATGATGGAGTGGGGGGAGGGCAGTGATGATGGAGTGGGGGGAGATCAGTGATGATGGAGTGGGGGAGATCAGTGATGATGGAGTGGGGGGAGATCAGTGATGATGGAGTGGGGGGAGATCAGTGATGATGGAGTGGGGGGAGATCAGTGATGATGGAGTGGGGGGGCGATCAGTGATGATGGAGTGGGGGGAGATCAGTGATAATGGAGTGGGGGGAGATCAGTGATGATGGAGTGGGGGAGGGCAGTGATGATGGAGTGGGGGGAGATCAGTGATGATGCAGTGGGGGGAGATCAGTGACGATGGAGTGGGGGGATGATCAGTGATGATGGAGTGGGGGGAGATCAGTGATGATGGAGTGGGGGGAGGGCAGTGATGATGGAGTGGGGGAGATCAGTGATGATGGAGTGGGGGAGATCAGTGATGATGGAGTGGGGGGAGATCAGTGATGATGGAGTGGGGGGAGTTCAGTGATGATGGAGTGGGGGGAGATCAGTGATGATGGAGCGGGGGGAGGGCAGTGATGATGGAGTGGGGGAGATCAGTGATGATGGAGTGGGGGGAGATCAGTGATGATGGAGTGGGGGGATATCAGTGATGATGGAGCGGGGGGAGATCAGTGATGATGGAGCGGGGGGGAGATCAGTGATGATGGAGTGGGGGAAGATCAGTGATGATGGAGTGGGGGGAGATCAGTGATGATGGAGTGGGGGGAGATCAGTGATGATGGAGTGGGGGGAGATCAGTGATGATGGAGTGGGGGGAGATCAGTGATGATGGAGTGGGGGGAGGGCAGTGATGATGGAGTGGGGGGAGATCAGTGATGATGGAGTGGGGGGAGATCAGTGATGATGGAGCGGGGGGAGATCAGTGATGATGGAGCGGGGGGAGGGCAGTGATGATGGAGCGGGGGGAGATCAGTGATGATGGAGTGGGGGGAGATCAGTGATGACGGAGTGGGGGGAGATCAGTGATGATGGAGTGGGGGTGAGATCAGTGATGATGGAGTGGGGGGAGATCAGTGATGATGGAGTGGGGGGAGATCAGTGATGATGGAGTGGGGGGGAGATCAGTGATGATGGAGTGGGGGGAGATCAGTGATGATGGAGTGGGGGGAGATCAGTGATGATGAAGTGGGGGGAGATCAGTGATGATGGACTGGGGGAGGGCAGAGATGATGGAGTGGGGGGAGATCAGTGATGATGGAGTGGGGGGAGATCAGTGATGATGGAGTGGGGGGAGATCAGTGATGATGGAGTGGGGGGAGATCAGTGATGATGGAGTGGGGGAGATCAGTGATGATGGAGTCGGGGGGAGATCAGTGATGATGGAGTTGGGGGGAGTTCAGTGATGATGGAGCGGGGGGGAGATCAGTGATGATGGAGTGGGGGGAGATCAGTGATGATGGAGCGGGGGGGGAGATCAGTGATGATGGAGTGGGGGGAGATCAGTGATGATGGAGTGGGGGGAGATCAGTGATGATGGAGTGGGGGGAGGGCAGTGATGATGGAGTGGGGGGAGATCAGTGATGATGGAGTGGGGGGAGATCAGTGATGATGGAGTGCGGGGAGATCAGTGATGATGGAGTGGGGGGAGATCAGTGATGATGGAGTGGGGGGAGATCAGTGATGATGGAGTCGGGGGGAGATCAGTGATGATGGAGTCGGGGGGAGATCAGTGATGATGGAGTGGGGGGGAGATCAGTGATGATGGAGCGGGGGGGGAGATCAGTGATGATGGAGTGGGGGGAGATCAGTGATGATGGAGTGGGGGGAGGGCAGTGATGATGGAGTGTGGGGAGATCAGTGATGATGGAGTGGGGGGGAGATCAGTGATGATGGAGTGGGGGGAGATCAGTGATGATGGAGTGGGGGGAGGGCAGTGATGGTGGAGTGGGGGGAGATCAGTGATGATGGTGTGGGGGGAGATCAGTGATGATGGAGTGGGGGGAGATCAGTGATGATGGAGTGGGGGGGAGATCAGTGATGATGGAGTTGGGGGGAGATCAGTGATGATGGAGTGGGGGGAGATCAGTGATGATGGAGTGGGGGAAGATCAGTGATGATGTAGTGGGGGGAGATCAGTGATGATGGAGTGGGGGGAGATCAGTGATGATGGAGTGGGGGGAGATCCGTGATGATGGAGTGGGGGGAGGGCAGTGATGATGGAGTGGTGGGAGATCAGTGATGATGGAGTGGGGGGAGATCAGTGATGATGGAGTGGGGGGAGGGCAGTGATGATGGAGTGGGGGGAGGGCAGTGATGATGGAGTCGGGGGGAGATCAGTGATGATGGAGTCGGGGGGCGATCAGTGATGATGGAGTCGGGGGGAGATCAGTGATGATGGAGTCGGGGGGCGATCAGTGATGATGGAGTGGGGGGGAGATCAGTGATGATGGAGCGGGGGGAGATCAGTGATGATGGAGTGGGGGGGAGATTAGTGATGATGGAGCGGGGGGGAGATCAGTGATGATGGAGTGGGGGGAGATCAGTGATGATGGAGTGGGGGGGAGGGCAGTGATGATGGAGTGGGGGGAGATCAGTGATGATGGAGTGGGGGAGGGCAGTGATGATGGAGTGGGGGGAGATCAGTGATGATGGAGTGGGGGGAGGGCAGTGATGATGGAGTGGGGGGAGATCAGTGATGATGGAGTGGGGGGGAGATCAGTGATGATGGAGTGGGGGGAGATCAGTGATGATGGAGTTGGGGGAGATCAGTGATGATGGAGTAGGGGGAGATCAGTGATGATGGAGTGCGGGGAGGGCAGTGATGATGGAGTGGTGGGAGATCAGTGATGATGGAGTGGGGGGAGATCAGTGATGATGGAGTGGGGGGAGATCAGTGATGATGGAGTGGGGGGAGGGCAGTGATGATGGAGTGGGGGGAGATCAGTGATGATGGAGTGGGGGGAGATCAGTGATGATGGAGTGGGGGGAGATCAGTGATGATGGAGTGGGGGGAGATTAGTGATGATGGAGTGGGGGGAGATCAGTGATGATGGAGTGGGGGGGGATCAGTGATGATGGAGTGGGGGGAGGGCAGTGATGATGGAGTGGGGGGAGACCAGTGATGATGGAGCGGGGGGAGATCAGTGATGATGGATTGGGGGGAGATCAGTGATGATGGAGTGGGGGGTGATCAGTGATGATGGAGTGGGGGGGATCAGTGATGATGGAGTGGGGGGAGATCAGTGATGATGGAGTGGGGGGAGATCAGTGATGATGGAGTGGGGGTGAGATCAGTGATGATGGAGTGGGGGGGATCAGTGATGATGGAGTGGGGGGGATCAGTGATGATGGAGTGGGGGGAGATCAGTGATGATGGAGTGGGGGGAGATCTGTGATAATGGAGTGGGGGGGAGATCAGTGATGATGGAGTGCGGGGAGATCAGTGATGATGGAGTTGGGGGAGGGCAGTGATGATGGAGTGGGGGGAGATCAGTGATGATGGAGTGGGGGGAGATCAGTGATGATGGAGTGGGGGGAGATCAGTGATGATGGAGTGGGGGGAGATCAGTGATGATGGAGTGGGGGGAGATCAGTGATGATGGAGTGGGGGGAGGGCAGTGATGATGGAGTGGGGGGAGATCAGTGATGATGGAGTGGGGGGAGATCAGTGATGATGGAGTGGGGGGAGATCTGTGATAATGGAGTGGGGGGGAGATCAGTGATGATGGAGTGCGGGGAGATCAGTGATGATGGAGTTGGGGGAGGGCAGTGATGATGGAGTGGGGGGAGATCAGTGATGATGGAGTGGGGGGAGATCAGTGATGATGGAGTGGGGGGAGATCAGTGATGATGGAGTGGGGGGAGATCAGTGATGATGGAGTGGGGGGAGATCAGTGATGATGGAGTGGGGGGAGGGCAGTGATGATGGAGTGGGGGAGATCAGTGATGATGGAGTGGGGGGAGATCAGTGATGATGGAGTGGGGGGAGATCAGTGATGATGGAATGGGGGGAGATCAGTGATGATGGAGTCGGGGGAGATCAGTGATGATGGAGTGGGGGGAGATCAGTGATGATGGAGTGGTGGGAGATCAGTGATGATGGAGTTGGGGGAGATCAGTGATGATGGAGTGGGGGGAGATCAGTGATGATGGAGTGGGGGGAGGGCAGTGATGATGGAGTGGGGGGAGGGCAGTGATGATGGAGTGTGGGGAGATCAGTGATGATGGAGTGGGGGGAGGGCAGTGATGATGGAGTGGGGGGAGATCAGTGATGATGGAGTGGGGGGAGATCAGTGATGATGGAGTGGGGGGAGATCAGTGATGATGGAGTGGGGGGAGGGCAGTGATGATGGAGTGGGGGGAGATCAGTGATGATGGAGTGGGGGAGGGCAGTGATGATGGAGTGGGGGGAGATCAGTGATGATGGAGTGGGGGGAGGGCAGTGATGATGGAGTGTGGGGAGATCAGTGATGATGGAGTGGGGGGAGATCAGTGATGATGGAGTGGGGGGGAGATCAGTGATGATGGAGTGGGGGGAGATCAGTGATGATGGAGTTGGGGGGAGATCAGTGATGATGGAGTGGGGGGAGATCAGTGATGATGGAGTGGGGGGAGATCAGTGATGATGGAGTGGGGGGAGATCAGTGATGATGGAGTGGGGGGAGATCAGTGATGATGGAGTGGGGGGAGATCAGTGATGATGGAGTTGGGGGAGATCAGTGATGATGGAGCGGGGGGTGATCAGTGATGATTGAGTGGGGGGAGATCAGTGATGATGGAGTGGGGGGAGATCAGTGATGATGGAGTGGGGGGAGATCAGTGATGATGGAGTGGGGGGAGATCAGTGATGATGGAGTGGGGGGAGATCAGTGATGATGGAGTGGGGGGAGATCAGTGATGATGGAGTGGGGGGGAGATCAGTGATGATGGAGTGGGGGGAGATCAGTGATGATGGAGTGGGGGGAGATCAGTGATGGAGTGGGGGGAGATCAGTGATGATGGAGTGGGGGGTGATCAGTGATGATGGAGTGGGGGGAGATCAGTCATGATGGAGTGGGGGGAGATCAGTGATGATGGAGTGGGGGGAGATCAGTGACGATGGAGTGGGGGGAGATCAGTGATGATGGAGTGGGGGGAGATCAGTCATGATGGAGTGGGGGGAGATCAGTGATGATGGAGTGGGGGGAGATCAGTGACGATGGAGTGGGGGGAGATCAGTGATGATGGAGTGGGGGAGATCAGTGATGATGGAGTGGGGGGAGATCAGTGATGATGGAGTGGGGGGAGATCAGTCATGATGGAGTGGGGGGAGATCAGTGATGATGGAGTGGGGGGAGATCAGTGACGATGGAGTGGGGGGAGATCAGTGATGATGGAGTGGGGGAGATCAGTGATGATGGAGTGGGGGGAGATCAGTGATGATGGAGTGGGGGGAGATCAGTGATGATGGAGTGGGGGGAGATCAGTGATGATGGAGTGGGGGGAGATCAGTGATGATGGAGTGGGGGGAGATCAGTCATGATGGAGTGGGGGGAGATCAGTGATGATGGAGTGGGGGGAGATCAGTGACGATGGAGTGGGGGGAGATCAGTGACGATGGAGTGGGGGGAGATCAGTGACGATGGAGTGGGGGGAGATCAGTGACGATGGAGTGGGGGGGAGATCAGTGACTTTGGAGCGGGGGGAGATCAGTGATGATGGAGTGGGGGGAGATCAGTGATGATGGAGTGGGGGGAGATCAGTGATGATGGAGTGGGGGGAAGGGCAGTGATGATGGAGTGGGGGGAGGGCAGTGATGATGGAATGGGGGAAGATCAGTGATGATGGAGCGGGGGGAGATCAGTGATGATGGAGTGGGGTGAGATCAGTGATGATGGAGTGGGGGGAGATCAGTGATGATGGAGTGGGGGAGATCAGTGATGATGGAGTGGGGGGAGATCAGTGATGATGGAGTGGGGGAGATCAGTGATGATGGAGTGAGGGGATCAGTGATGATGGAGTGGGGGGAGATCAGTGACGATGGAGTGGGGGGAGATCAGTGATGATGGAGTGGGGGGAGGGCAGTGATGATGGAGTGGGGGGAGATCAGTGATGATGGAGTGGGGGGGAGATCAGTGATGATGGAGTGGGGGGAGATCAGTGATGATGGAGTGGGGGGAGGTCAGTGATGATGGAGTGGGGGGGAGATCAGTGATGATGGAGTGGGGGAGGGCAGTGATGATGGAGTGGGGGGAGATCAGTGATGATGGAGTGGGGGGAGGGCAGTGATGATGGAGTGTGGGGAGATCAGTGATGATGGAGTGGGGGGAGATCAGTGATGATGGAGTGGGGGGGGAGATCAGTGATGATGGAGTGGGGGGAGATCAGTGATGATGGAGTTGGGGGAGATCAGTGATGATGGAGTGGGGGGAGATCAGTGATGATGGAGTGGGGGGAGATCAGTGATGATGGAGTGGGGGGAGATCAGTGATGATGGAGTGGGGGGAGATCAGTGATGATGGAGTGGGGGGAGATCAGTGATGATGGAGTTGGGGGGAGATCAGTGATGATGGAGCGGGGGTGATCAGTGATGATGAGTGGGGGGAGATCAGTGATGATGGAGTGGGGGGAGATCAGTGATGATGGAGTGGGGGGAGATCAGTGATGATGGAGTGGGGGGGAGATCAGTGATGATGGATGTTGTGGGGGGAGATCAGTGATGATGGAGTGGGGGGGAGATCAGTGATGATGGAGTGGGGGGGAGATCAGTGATGATGGAGTGGGGGGAGATCAGTGATGATGGAGTGGGGGGGAGATCAGTGATGATGGAGTGGGGGGAGATCAGTGATGATGGAGTGGGGGGAGATCAGTGATGATGGAGTGGGGGGAGATCAGTGATGATGGAGTGGGGGGGAGATCAGTGATGATGGAGTGGGGGGAGATCAGTGACGATGGAGTGGGGGGAGATCAGTGATGATGGAGTGGGGGGGAGATCAGTGATGATGGAGTGGGGGGAGATCAGTGATGATGGAGTGGGGGGAGATCAGTGATGATGGAGTGGGGGGGAGATCAGTGATGATGGAGTGGGGGAGATCAGTGATGATGGAGTGGGGGGAGATCAGTGATGATGGAGTGGGGGGAGATCAGTCATGATGGAGTGGGGGGAGATCAGTGATGATGGAGTGGGGGGAGATCAGTGACGATGGAGTGGGGGGAGATCAGTGATGATGGAGTGGGGGGAGATCAGTGATGATGGAGTGGGGGGAGATCAGTGATGATGGAGTGGGGGAGATCAGTGATGATGGAGTGGGGGGAGATCAGTGATGATGGAGTGGGGGGAGATCAGTGATGATGGAGTGGGGGGAGATCAGTCATGATGGAGTGGGGGGAGATCAGTGATGATGGAGTGGGGGGAGATCAGTGACGATGGAGTGGGGGGAGATCAGTGACGATGGAGTGGGGGGAGATCAGTGACGATGGAGTGGGGGGAGATCAGTGACGATGGAGTGGGGGGAGATCAGTGACTTTGGAGCGGGGGGAGATCAGTGATGATGGAGTGGGGGGAGATCAGTGATGATGGAGTGGGGGGAGATCAGTGATGATGGAGTGGGGGAAGGGCAGTGATGATGGAGTGGGGGGAGGGCAGTGATGATGGAATGGGGGAAGATCAGTGATGATGGGAGTGGGGGGAGATCAGTGATGATGGAGTGGGGGGAGATCAGTGATGATGGAGTGGGGGGGAGATCAGTGATGATGGAGTGGGGGGAGATCAGTGATGATGGAGTGGGGGGAGATCAGTGATGATGGAGTGGGGGAGATCAGTGATGATGGAGTGGGGGGAGATCAGTGATGATGGAGTGGGGGGAGATCAGTGATGATGGAGTGGGGGGAGATCAGTGATGATGGAGGGGGGAGAGGGCAGTGATGATGGAGTGGGGGGAGATCAGTGATGATGGAGTGGGGGGAGATCAGTGATGATGGAGTGGGGGGAGATCAGTGATGATGGAGTGGGGGGAGGGCAGTGATGATGGAGTGGGGGAGATCAGTGATGATGGAGTGGGGGGAGATCAGTGATGATGGAGTGGGGGGAGATCAGTGATGATGGAGCGGGGGGAGATCAGTGATGATGGAGTGGGGGGAGATCAGTGATGATGGAGTGGGGGGAGATCAGTGATGATGGAGTGGGGGAGAGGGCAGTGATGATGGAGTGGGGGGAGATCAGTGATGATGGAGTGGGGGGAGGATCAGTGATGATGGAGTGGGGGGAGATCAGTGATGATGGAGTGGGGGAGATCAGTGATGATGGAGTGGGGGGAGATCAGTGATGATGGAGTGGGGGGAGGAGCAGTGATGATGGAGTGTGGGGAGATCAGTGATGATGGAGTGGGGGGGAGATCAGTGATGATGGAGTGGGGGGGAGATCAGTGATGATGGAGTGGGGGAGATCAGTGATGATGGAGTGGGGGGAGATCAGTGATGATGGAGTGGGGGGAGATCAGTGATGATGGAGTGGGGGGAGATCAGTGATGATGGAGTGGGGGGAGATCAGTGATGATGGAGTGGGGGAGATCAGTGATGATGGAGTGGGGGGAGATCAGTGATGATGGAGTGGGGGGGAGATCAGTGATGATGGAGTGGGGGGGGAGATCAGTGATGATGGAGTGGGGGGAGATCAGTGATGATGGAGTGGGGGGAGATCAGTGATGATGGAGTGGGGGGAGATCAGTGATGATGGAGTGGGGGGAGATCAGTGATGATGGAGTGGGGGGAGATCAGTGATGATGGAGTGGGGGGGAGATCAGTGATGATGGAGTGGGGGGAGATCAGTGATGATGGAGTGGGGGGAGATCAGTGATGATGGAGTGGGGGGGAGATCAGTGATGATGGAGTGGGGGAGATCAGGATGAGGAGTGGGGGGAGATCAGTGATGATGGAGTGGGGGGAGATCAGTGATGATGGAGTGGGGGAGATCAGTGATGATGGAGTGGGGGGAGATCAGTGATGATGGAGTGGGGGGAGATCAGTGATGATGGAGTGGGGGGAGAGGCAGTGATGATGGAGTGGGGGGAGATCAGTGATGATGGAGTGGGGGGGAGATCAGTGATGATGGAGTGGGGGGAGATCAGTGATGATGGAGTGGGGGGAGATCAGTGATGATGGAGTGGGGGGAGATCAGTGATGATGGAGGGGGGGAGATCAGTGATGATGGAGTGGGGGGAGATCAGTGATGATGGAGTGGGGGGAGATCAGTGATGATGGAGTGGGGGGAGATCAGTGATGATGGAGTGGGGGGAGATCAGTGATGATGGAGTGGGGGGAGATCAGTGATGATGGAGTGGGGGAGATCAGTGATGATGGAGTGGGGGGGAGGGCAGTGATGATGGAGTGGGGGGAGATCAGTGATGATGGAGTGGGGGAGGTCAGTGATGATGGAGTGGGGGGAGATCAGTGATGATGGAGTGGGGGGAGGATCAGTGATGATGGAGTGGGGGGAGATCAGTGATGATGGAGTGGGGGGAGATCAGTGATGATGGAGTGGGGGGAGATCAGTGATGATGGAGTGGGGGGAGATCAGTGATGATGGAGTGGGGGAGATCAGTGATGATGGAGTGGGAGCGGGGAGATCAGTGATGATGGAGTGGGGGGAGATCAGTGATGATGGAGTGGGGGAGATCAGTGATGATGGAGTGGGGGGAGATCAGTGATGATGGAGTGGGGGGAGATCAGTGATGATGGAGTGGGGGGAGATCAGTGATGATGGAGTGGGGGGAGATCAGTGATGATGGAGTGGGGGGAGATCAGTGATGATGGAGTGGGGGGGAGATCAGTGATGATGGAGTGGGGGGAGATCAGTGATGATGGAGTGGGGGGAGATCAGTGATGATGGAGTGGGGGGAGATCAGTGATGATGGGAGTGGGGGAGATCAGTGATGATGGAGTGGGGGGAGATCAGTGATGATGGAGTGGGGGGAGGATCAGTGATGATGGAGTGGGGGGAGATCAGTGATGATGGAGTGGGGGGAGATCAGTGATGATGGAGTGGGGGGAGATCAGTGATGATGGAGTGGGGGGAGATCAGTGATGATGGAGTGGGGGGAGATCAGTGATGATGGAGTGGGGGGAGATCAGTGATGATGGAGTGGGGGGAGATCAGTGATGATGGAGTGGGGGGAGATCAGTGATGATGGAGTGGGGGGAGATCAGTGATGATGGAGTGGGGGGAGATCAGTGATGATGGAGTGGGGGGAGATCAGTGATGATGGAGTGGGGGGAGATCAGTGATGATGGAGTGGGGGAGATCAGTGATGATGGAGTGGGGGGGAGATCAGTGATGATGGAGTGGGGGGAGATCAGTGATGATGGAGTGGGGGGAGATCAGTGATGATGGAGTGGGGGGGAGATCAGTGATGATGGAGTGGGGGGAGATCAGTGATGATGGAGTGGGGGGAGATCAGTGATGATGGAGTGGGGGGAGATCAGTGATGATGGAGTGGGGGGAGATCAGTGATGATGGAGTGGGGGGAGATCAGTGATGATGGAGTGGGGGGAGATCAGTGATGATGGAGTGGGGGGAGATCAGTGATGATGGAGTGGGGGGAGGCAGTGATGATGGAGTGGGGGGAGATCAGTGATGATGGAGTGGGGGGAGATCAGTGATGATGGAGTGGGGGGAGATCAAGTGATGATGGAGTGGGGAGATCAGTGATGATGGAGTGGGGGGAGATCAGTGATGATGGAGTGGGGGAGATCAGTGATGATGGAGTGGGGGAGATCAGTGATGATGGAGTGGGGGGAGATCAGTGATGATGGAGTGGGGGGAGATCAGTGATGATGGAGTGGGGGGAGATCAGTGATGATGGAGTGGGGGGAGATCAGTGATGATGGAGTGGGGGGGAGATCAGTGATGATGGAGTGGGGGGAGGGCAGTGATGATGGAGTGGGGGGAGATCAGTGATGATGGAGTGGGGGGAGATCAGTGATGATGGAGTGGGGGGGAGATCAGTGATGATGGAGTGGGGGGAGATCAGTGATGATGGAGTGCGGGGAGATCAGTGATGATGGAGTGGGGGGAGGGCAGTGATGATGGAGTGGGGGGAGATCAGTGATGATGGAGTGGGGGGAGATCAGTGATGATGGAGTGGGGGGAGATCAGTGATGATGGAGTGGGGGGAGATCAGTGATGATGGAGTGGGGGGAGATCAGTGATGATGGAGTGGGGGGAGATCAGTGATGATGGAGTGGGGGGGAGGGCAGTGATGATGGAGTGGGGGAGATCAGTGATGATGGAGTGGGGGGAGATCAGTGATGATGGAGTCGGGGGAGATCAGTGATGATGGAGCGGGGGGAGATCAGTGATGATGGAGTTGGGGGAGATCAGTGATGATGGAGTGGGGGGAGATCAGTGATGATGGAGTGGGGGGAGGGCAGTGATGATGGAGCGGGGGGAGAGGCAGTGATGATGGAGCGGGGGGAGGGCAATGATGATGGAGTGGGGGGAGATCAGTGATGATGGAGTGTGGGGAGATCAGTGATGATGGAGTGGGGGGAGATCAGTGATGATGGAGTGGGGGGAGGGCAGTGATGATGGAGTGTGGGGAGATCAGTGATGATGGAGTGGGGGGAGATCAGTGATGATGGAGTGGGGGGAGATCAGTGATGATGGAGTGGGGGAGAGGGCAGTGATGATGGAGTGGGGGAGATCAGTGATGATGGAGTGGGGGGAGATCAGTGATGATGGAGTGTGGGGGGAGATCAGTGATGATGGAGCGGGGGGAGATCAGTGATGATGGAGTGGGGGGAGGGCAGTGATGATGGAGTGGGGGGAGATCAGTGATGATGGAGTGGGGGGAGATCAGTGATGATGGAGTGGGGGGAGATCAGTGATGATGGAGTGGGGGGAGATCAGTGATGATGGAGTGGGGGGAGATCAGTGATGATGGAGTGGGGGGGAGATCAGTGATGATGGAGTGGGGGGAGGGGCAGTGATGATGGAGTGGGGGGAGACAGTGATGATGGAGTGGGGGGAGATCAGTGATGATGGAGTGGGGGGAGATCAGTGATGATGGAGTGGGGGGAGATCAGTGATGATGGAGTGGGGGGAGATCAGTGATGATGGAGTGGGGGGAGGGCAGTGATGATGGAGTGGGGGGAGGGCAGTGATGATGGAGTTGGGGGGAGGTCAGTGATGATGGAGTGGGGGGAGATCAGTGATGACGGAGTGGGGGGAGATCAGTGATGATGGAGTGGGGGGAGGGCAGTGATGATGGAGTGGGGGGAGATCAGTGATGATGGAGTGCGGGGAGATCAGTGATGATGGAGTGGGGGGAGATCAGTGATGATGGAGTGGGGGGAGCGCAGTGATGATGGAGTGGGGGGAGATCAGTGATGATGGAGTGTGGGGGAGATCAGTGATGATGGAGTGGGGGGAGATCAGTGATGATGGAGTGGGGGGAGATCAGTGATGATGGAGTGGCGGGAGATCAGTGATGATGGAGTGGGGGAGATCAGTGATGATGGAGTGGGGGAGATCAGTGATGATGGAGTGGGGGGAGATCAGTGATGATGGAGTGGGGGGAGATCAGTGATGATGGAGTGGGGGGAGGGCAGTGATGATGGAGTGGGGGGAGATCAGTGATGATGGAGTGGGGGAGATCAGTGATGATGGAGTGGGGGGAGATCAGTGATGATGGAGTGGGGGGGAGATCAGTGATGATGGAGTGGGGGGAGATCAGTGATGATGGAGTGGGGGGAGAGCAGTGATGATGGAGTGGGGGGAGAGGCAGTGATGATGGAGTGGGGGAAGATCAGTGATGATGGAGTGGGGGAGATCAGTGATGATGGAGTGGGGGGAGATCAGTGATGATGGAGTGGGGGAGAAGTGATGATGGAGTGGGGAGATCAGTGATGATGGAGTGGGGGGAGATCAGTGATGATGAGTGGGGGGAGATCAGTGATGATGGAGTGGGGGGAGATCAGTGATGATGGAGTGAGGGGGGAGATCAGTGATGATGGAGTGGGGGGGAGATCAGTGATGATGGAGTGGGGGAGAGCAGTGATGATGGAGTGGGGGGAGATCAGTGATGATGGAGTGGGGGGAGATCAGTGATGATGGAGTGGGGGGAGATCAGTGATGATGGAGCTGGGGGGAGATCAGTGATGATGGAGTGGGGGAGATCAGTGATGATGGAGTGGGGGGAGAGCAGTGATGATGGAGTGGGGGGCGAGATGGCAGTGATGATGGAGTGGGGGGAGATCAGTGATGATGGAGTGGGGGGAGATCAGTGATGAAGGAGTGGGGGGAGATCAGTGATGATGGAGTGGGGGGAGAGCAGTGATGATGGAGTGGGGGGAGATCAGTGATGATGGAGTGCGGGGGAGATCAGTGATGATGGAGTGGGGGGAGATCAGTGATGATG
>NW_028226491.1:0-37135 GCF_052327205.1 Somniosus microcephalus
AAGAGAGAGAGCGACTGGGGGGGAAGAGAGAGAGCGACTGGGGGGGAAGAGGGAGAGCGACGGGGGGGAAGAGAGAACGACTGGGGGGCAGAGAGAGAGCGATTGGGGGGGATGAGAGAGAGCGACTGGGGGGGAAGAGAGAGACTGGGGGGGAAGAGAGAGAGCGACGGGGGGAAGAGAGAGCGCGACTGGGGGGGAAGAGAGAGAGCGACTGGGGGGAAGAGAGAGAGCGACGGGGGGAAGAGAGAGAGCGACTGGGGGGGAAGAGAGAGAGCGACGGGGGGAAGAGAGAGAGCGACTGGGGGGGAACAGAGAGAGCGACTGGGGGGGAACAGAGAGAGCGACTGGAGGGGAAGAGAGAGCGACTGGGGGGGAAGAGAGAGAGCGTCTGGGGGGGGAAGAGAGAGAGCGACTGGGGGGGAAGAGAGAGAGCGACTGGGGGGGAAGAGAGAGAGCGACTGGGGGGGAAGAGAGAGAGCGACTGGGGGGAAGAGAGAGAGCGACTGGGGGGGAAGAGAGAGCGACTGGGGGGAAGAGAGAGCGACTGGGGGGAAGAGAGAGAGCGACTGGGGGGAAGAGAGAGAGCGACTGGGGGGAAGAGAGAGAGCGACTGGGGGGAAGAGAGAGAGCGACTGGGGGGAAGAGAGAGAGCGACTGGGGGGAAGAGAGAGAGCGACTGGGGGGAAGAGAGAGAGCGACTGGGGGGAAGAGAGAGAGCGACTGGGGGAAGAGAGAGAGCGACTGGGGGGAAGAGAGAGAGCGACTGGGGGGAAGAGAGAGCGCGACTGGGGGGAAGAGAGAGCGCGACTGGGGGGAAGAGATAGAGCGACTGGGGGGAAGAGAGAGAGCGACTGGGGGGGAAGAGAGAGAGCGACTGGGGGGAAGAGAGAGAGCGACTGGGGGGAAGAGAGAGAGCGACTGGGGGGAAGAGAGAGAGCGACTGGGGGGAAGAGAGAGAGCGACTGGGGGGGAAGAGAGAGAGCGACTGGGGGAAGAGAGAGAGCGACTGGGAGGAAGAGAGAGAGCGACTGGGGGGAAGAGAGAGAGCGACTGGGGGGAAGAGAAAGAGCGACTGGGGGGAAGAGAGAGAGCGACTTGGGGGAAGAGAGAGAGCGACTGGGGGGGAAGAGAGAGAGCGACTGGGGGGGAAGAGAGAGAGCGACTGGGGGGGAAGAGAGAGAGCGACTGGGGGGGGAAGAGAGAGAGCGACTGGGGGGGAAGAGAGAGAGCGACGGGGGAAGAGAGAGAGCGACTGGGGGGGGAAGAGAGAGAACGACTGGGGGGCAGAGAGAGCGATTGGGGGGGATGAGAGAGAGCGACTGGGGGGGAAGAGAGAGACTGGGGGGGAAGAGAGAGCGCGACTGGGGGGAAGAGAGAGCGCGACTGGGGGGAAGAGAGAGCGCGACTGCGGGGGGGGAAGAGAGAGAGCGACTGGGGGAAAGAGAGCGACTGGGGGAAGAGAGAGAGCGACGGGGGAAAAGAGAGAGCGACTGGGCGGGAAGAGAGCGACTGGGGGGGGGAAGAGAGAGAGCGACTGGGGGGAAGAGAGAGAGCGACTGGGGGGAAGAGAGAGAGCGACTGGGGGGAAGAGAGAGAGCGACGGGGGGAAGAGAGAGAGAGCGACGGGCGGAAGAGAGAGAGCGACTGGGGGGAAGAGAGAGAGCGACTGGGGGGGAAGAGAGAGAGCGACGGGGGGGAAGAGAGAGCGACTGGGGGGGAAGAGAGGGCGCGATACTGGGGGGAAGAGAGAGCGCGACTGGGGGGAAGAGAGAGCGCGACTGGGGGGAAGAGAGAGCGCGACTGGGGGGGGAAGAGAGAGAGCGACTGGGGGAAAGAGAGCGACTGGGGGGGAAGAGAGAGAGCGACGGGGGGAAGAGAGAGAGCGACTGTGGGGGGGAAGAGAGCGACGGGGGGGAAGAGAGAGCGACTGGGGGGAAGAGAGAGAGCGACTGGGGGGAAGAGAGAGAGCGACTGGGGGGAAGAGAGTGAGCGACTGGGGGAAGAGAGAGAGAGCGACGGGGGGGAAGAGAGAGCGACTGGGGGGGAAGAGAGAGAGCGACTGGGGGGGAAGAGAGAGAGCGACGGGGGGGAAGAGAGAGCGACTGGGGGGAAGAGAGAGAGCGACTGGGGGGGAAGAGAGAGAGCGACTGGGGGGGAAGAGAGAGAGCGACTGGGGGGAAAGAGAGAGAGCGACTGGGGGGGAAGAGAGAGAGCGACTGGGGGGGAAGAGAGAGAGCGACTGGGGGGGGGAAGAGAGAGAACGACTGGGGGGCAGAGAGAGAGCGACTGGGGGGAAGAGAGAGAGCGACTGGGGGGAAGAGAGAGCGCGACTGGGGAGGAAGAGAGAGAGCGACTGGGGGGGAAGAGAGAGAGCGACGGGGGAAGAGAGAGAGCGACTGGGGGGAAGAGAGAGCGCGACTGGGGGGAAGAGAGAGCGCGACTGGGGGGAAGAGAGAGCGCGACTGGGGGGAAGAGAGAGCGCGACTTGGGGGGAAGAGAGGGCGCGACTTGGGGGGAAGAGAGAGCGCGACTTGGGGGGAAGAGAGAGCGCGACTTGGGGGAAGAGAGAGCGCGACTTGGGGGGAAGAGAGAGCGCGACTTGGGGGGAAGAGAGAGCGCGACTGGGGGGAAGAGAGAGCGCGACTGGGGGGAAGAGAGAGCGCGACTGGGGGGAAGAGAGAGCGCGACTGGGGGGAAGAGAGAGCGCGACGGGGGGAAGAGAGCGCGACTGGGGGGAAGAGAGAGAGCGACTGGGGGGAAGAGAGAGAGAGCGACGGGGGGGAAGAGAGAGCGACTGGGGGGGAAGAGAGAGAGCGACTGGGGGGGAAGAGAGAGAGCGACGGGGGGGAAGAGAGAGCGACTGGGGGGGAAGAGAGAGAGCGACTGGGGGGGAAGAGAGAGAGCGACTGGGGGGGAAGAGAGAGAGCGACGGGGGGAAAGAGAGAGAGCGACTGGGGGGGAAGAGAGAGAGCGACTGGGGGGGAAGAGAGAGAGCGACGGGGGGGGAAGAGAGAACGACTGGGGGGCAGAGAGAGAGCGATTGGGGGGGATGAGAGAGAGCGACTGGGGGGGGAAGAGAGAGACTGGGGAGGAAGAGAGAGAGCGACGGGGGGAAGAGAGAGAGCGACTGGGGGGGAACAGAGAGAGCGACTGGGGGGGGAACAGAGAGAGCGACTGGAGGGGAAGAGAGAGCGACTGGGGGGGAAGAGAGAGAGCGTCTGGGGGGGGAAGAGAGAGAGCGACTGGGGGGGAACAGAGAGCGACTGGGGGGAACAGAGAGAGCGACTGGGGCGGAAGAGAGAGCGACTGGGGGGGAAGAGAGAGAGCGTCTGGGGGGGAAGAGAGAGCGACTGGGGGGGAAGAGAGAGAGCGACTGGGGGGGAAGAGAGAGAGCGACTGGGGGGGAAGAGAGAGAGCGACTGGGGGGAACAGAGAGAGCGACTGGGGGGAAGAGAGAGAGCGACTGGGGGGAAGAGAGAGCGACGGGGGAAGAGAGAGAGCGACTGGGGGGAAGAGAGAGAGCGACTGGGGGGAAGAGAGAGAGCGACTGGGGGGAAGAGAGAGAGCGACTGGGGGGAGAGAGAGCGCGACTGGGGGGAAGAGAGAGCGCGACTGGGGGGAAGAGAGAGCGCGACTGGGGGGAAGAGAGAGCGCGACTTGGGGGGAAGAGAGGGCGCGACTTGGGGGGAAGAGAGAGCGCGACTTGGGGGGAAGAGAGAGCGCGACTTGGGGGGAAGAGAGAGCGCGACTTGGGGGGAAGAGAGAGCGCGACTTGGGGGGAAGAGAGAGCGCGACTGGGGGGAAGAGAGAGCGCGACTGGGGGGAAGAGAGAGCGCGACTGGGGGGAAGAGAGAGCGCGACTGGGGGGAAGAGAGAGCGCGACGGGGGGAAGAGAGCGCGACTGGGGGGAAGAGAGAGAGCGACTGGGGGAAGAGAGAGAGAGCGACGGGGGGGAAGAGAGAGCGACTGGGGGGGAAGAGAGAGAGCGACTGGGGGGGAAGAGAGAGAGCGACGGGGGGGAAGAGAGAGCGACTGGGGGGGAAGAGAGAGAGCGACTGGGGGGGAAGAGAGAGAGCGACTGGGGGGGAAGAGAGAGAGCGACGGGGGGAAAGAGAGAGAGCGACTGGGGGGGAAGAGAGAGAGCGACTGGGGGGGAAGAGGGAGAGCGACGGGGGGAAGAGAGAACGACTGGGGGGCAGAGAGAGAGCGATTGGGGGGGATGAGAGAGAGCGACTGGGGGGGGAAGAGAGAGACTGGGGGGGAAGAGAGAGAGCGACGGGGGGAAGAGAGAGCGCGACTGGGGGGGAAGAGAGAGAGCGACTGGGGGGGAAGAGAGAGAGCGACGGGGGGAAGAGAGAGAGCGACTGGGGGGGAAGAGAGAGAGCGACGGGGGGAAGAGAGAGAGCGACTGGGGGGGAACAGAGAGAGCGACTGGGGGGGAACAGAGAGAGCGACTGGAGGGGAAGAGAGAGCGACTGGGGGGGAAGAGAGAGAGCGTCTGGGGGGGGAAGAGAGAGAGCGACTGGGGGGGAAGAGAGAGAGCGACTGGGGGGGAAGAGAGAGAGCGACTGGGGGGGAAGAGAGAGAGCGACTGGGGGGAAGAGAGAGAGCGACTGGGGGGGAAGAGAGAGCGACTGGGGGGAAGAGAGAGCGACTGGGGGGAAGAGAGAGAGCGACTGGGGGGAAGAGAGAGAGCGACTGGGGGGAAGAGAGAGAGCGACTGGGGGGAAGAGAGAGAGCGACTGGGGGGAAGAGAGAGAGCGACTGGGGGAAGAGAGAGAGCGACTGGGGGGAAGAGAGAGAGCGACTGGGGGGAAGAGAGAGAGCGACTGGGGGAAGAGAGAGAGCGACTGGGGGGAAGAGAGAGAGCGACTGGGGGGAAGGAGAAGAAGAGAGCGCGACTGGGGGGAAGAGAGAGCGCGACTGGGGGGAAGAGATAGAGCGACTGGGGGGAAGAGAGAGAGCGACTGGGGGGGAAGAGAGAGAGCGACTGGGGGGAAGAGAGAGAGCGACTGGGGGGAAGAGAGAGAGCGACTGGGGGGAAGAGAGAGAGCGACTGGGGGGAAGAGAGAGAGCGACTGGGGGGAAGAGAGAGAGCGACTGGGGGAAGAGAGAGAGCGACTGGGAGGAAGAGAGAGAGCGACTGGGGGGAAGAGAGAGAGCGACTGGGGGAAGAGAAAGAGCGACTGGGGGGAAGAGAGAGAGCGACTTGGGGGAAGAGAGAGAGCGACTGGGGGGGAAGAGAGAGAGCGACTGGGGGGGAAGAGAGAGAGCGACTGGGGGGGAAGAGAGAGAGCGACTGGGGGGGGAAGAGAGAGAGCGACTGGGGGGGAAGAGAGAGAGCGACGGGGGGAAGAGAGAGAGCGACTGGGGGGGGAAGAGAGAGAACGACTGGGGGGCAGAGAGAGCGATTGGGGGGGATGAGAGAGAGCGACTGGGGGGGAAGAGAGAGACTGGGGGGAAGAGAGAGCGCGACTGGGGGGAAGAGAGAGCGCGACTGGGGGGAAGAGAGAGCGCGACTGCGGGGGGGGAAGAGAGAGAGCGACTGGGGGAAAGAGAGCGACTGGGGGAAGAGAGAGAGCGACGGGGGGAAAAGAGAGAGCGACTGGGCGGGAAGAGAGCGACTGGGGGGGGGAAGAGAGAGAGCGACTGGGGGGAAGAGAGAGAGCGACTGGGGGGAAGAGAGAGAGCGACTGGGGGGAAGAGAGAGAGCGACGGGGGGAAGAGAGAGAGAGCGACGGGCGGAAGAGAGAGAGCGACTGGGGGGAAGAGAGAGAGCGACTGGGGGGGAAGAGAGAGAGCGACGGGGGGGAAGAGAGAGCGACTGGGGGGGAAGAGAGGGCGCGATACTGGGGGGAAGAGAGAGCGCGACTGGGGGGAAGAGAGAGCGCGACTGGGGGAAGAGAGAGCGCGACTGGGGGGGGAAGAGAGAGAGCGACTGGGGGAAAGAGAGCGACTGGGGGGGAAGAGAGAGAGCGACGGGGGGAAGAGAGAGAGCGACTGTGGGGGGGAAGAGAGCGACGGGGGGGAAGAGAGAGCGACTGGGGGGAAGAGAGAGAGCGACTGGGGGGAAGAGAGAGAGCGACTGGGGGGAAGAGAGTGAGCGACTGGGGGGAAGAGAGAGAGAGCGACGGGGGGGAAGAGAGAGCGACTGGGGGGGAAGAGAGAGAGCGACTGGGGGGGAAGAGAGAGAGCGACGGGGGGGAAGAGAGAGCGACTGGGGGGAAGAGAGAGAGCGACTGGGGGGAAGAGAGAGAGCGACTGGGGGGGAAGAGAGAGAGCGACTGGGGGGAAAGAGAGAGAGCGACTGGGGGGGAGAGAGAGAGCGACTGGGGGGAAGAGAGAGAGCGACTGGGGGGGGGAAGAGAGAGAACGACTGGGGGGCAGAGAGAGAGCGACTGGGGGGAAGAGGAGAGAGCGACTGGGGGGAAGAGAGAGCGCGACTGGGGAGGAAGAGAGAGAGCGACTGGGGGGGAAGAGAGAGAGCGACGGGGGGAAGAGAGAGAGCGACTGGGGGGAAGAGAGAGCGCGACTGGGGGGAAGAGAGAGCGCGACTGGGGGGAAGAGAGAGCGCGACTGGGGGGAGAGAGAGCGCGACTTGGGGGGAAGAGAGGGCGCGACTTGGGGGGAAGAGAGAGCGCGACTTGGGGGGAAGAGAGAGCGCGACTTGGGGGGAAGAGAGAGCGCGACTTGGGGGGAAGAGAGAGCGCGACTTGGGGGGAAGAGAGAGCGCGACTGGGGGGAAGAGAGAGCGCGACTGGGGGGAAGAGAGAGCGCGACTGGGGGGAAGAGAGAGCGCGACTGGGGGGAAGAGAGAGCGCGACGGGGGGAAGAGAGCGCGACTGGGGGGAAGAGAGAGAGCGACTGGGGGGGAAGAGAGAGAGAGCGACGGGGGGGAAGAGAGAGCGACTGGGGGGGAAGAGAGAGAGCGACTGGGGGGAAGAGAGAGAGCGACGGGGGGGAAGAGAGAGCGACTGGGGGGGAAGAGAGAGAGCGACTGGGGGGGAAGAGAGAGAGCGACTGGGGGGGAAGAGAGAGAGCGACGGGGGGAAAGAGAGAGAGCGACTGGGGGGGAAGAGAGAGAGCGACTGGGGGGGAAGAGAGAGAGCGACGGGGGGGGAAGAGAGAACGACTGGGGGGCAGAGAGAGAGCGATTGGGGGGGATGAGAGAGAGCGACTGGGGGGGGAAGAGAGAGACTGGGGAGGAAGAGAGAGAGCGACGGGGGGAAGAGAGAGCGCGACTGGGGGGGAAGAGAGAGAGCGACTGGGGGGGAAGAGAGAGAGCGACGGGGGGAAGAGAGAGAGCGACTGGGGGGAAGAGAGAGAGCGACGGGGGGAAGAGAGAGAGCGACTGGGGGGGAACAGAGAGAGCGACACTGGGGGGGAACAGAGAGAGCGACTGGAGGGGAAGAGAGAGCGACTGGGGGGGAAGAGAGAGAGCGTCTGGGGGGGGAAGAGAGAGAGCGACTGGGGGGGAAGAGAGAGAGCGACTGGGGGGGAAGAGAGAGAGCGACTGGGGGGAAGAGAGAGAGCGACTGGGGGGGAAGAGAGAGAGCGACTGGGGGGGAAGAGAGAGAGCGACTGGGGGGAAGAGAGAGCGACTGGGGGGAAGAGAGAGAGCGACTGGGGGGAAGAGAGAGAGCGACTGGGGGGAAGAGAGAGAGCGACTGGGGGGAAGAGAGAGAGCGACTGGGAGGAAGAGAGAGCGACTGGGGGGAAGAGAGAGAGCGACTGGGGGGAAGAGAAAGAGCGACTGGGGGGAAGAGAGAGAGCGACTGGGGGGAAGAGAGAGAGCGACTGGGGGGGAAGAGAGAGAGCGACTGGGGGGGAAGAGAGAGAGCGACTGGGGGGGAAGAGAGAGAGCGACTGGGGGGGAAGAGAGAGAGCGACGGGGGGAAAGAGAGAGAGCGACTGGGGGGGGAAGAGAGAGAGCGACTGGGGGGGAAGAGAGAGAGCGACTGGGGGGGGAAGAGAGAGAACGACTGGGGGGCAGAGAGAGAGCGATTGGGGGGGGGAAGAGAGAGAGCGACTGGGGGAAAGAGAGCGACTGGGGGGGAAGAGAGAGAGCGACGGGGGGAAGAGAGAGAGCGACTGGGGGGGAAGAGAGCGACTGGGGGGGGAAGAGAGCGACTGGGGGGAAGAGAGAGAGCGACTGGGGGGAAGAGAGAGAGCGACTGGGGGGAAGAGAGAGAGCGACTGGGGGGAAGAGAGAGCGACTGGGGGGGAAGAGAGAGAGAGCGACGGGGGGAAGAGAGAGCGACTGGGGGGGAAGAGAGAGAGCGACTGGGGGGGAAGAGAGAGAGCGACTGGGGGGGAAGAGAGAGAGCGACTGGGGGGAAAGAGAGAGAGCGACTGGGGGGGAAGAGAGAAAGCGACTGGGGGGGAAGAGAGAGAGCGACTGGGGGGGGAAGAGAGAGAACGACTGGGGGGCAGAGAGAGAGCGATTGGGGGGGATGAGAGAGAGCGACTGGGGGGGAAGAGAGAGACTGGGGGGGAAGAGAGAGAGCGACTGGGGGGGAAGAGAGAGCGCAACTGGGGGGGAAGAGAGAGAGCGACTGGGGGGGAAGAGAGAGAGCGACTGGGGGGGAACAGAGAGCGACTGGGGGGGAAGAGAGAGAGCGACTGGGGGGGAAGAGAGAGAGCGACTGGGGGGGAAGAGAGAGAGCGACTGCGGGGGAAGAGAGAGAGCGACTGGGGGGGAAGAGAGAGAGCGACTGGGGGGGAAGAGAGAGCGACGGGGGGAAGAGAGAGAGCGACTGGGGGGGAACAGAGAGCGACTGGGGGGAACAGAGAGAGCGACTGGGGCGGAAGAGAGAGCGACTGGGGGGGAAGAGAGAGAGCGTCTGGGGGGGAAGAGAGAGCGACTGGGGGGGAAGAGAGAGAGCGACTGGGGGGGAAGAGAGAGAGCGACTGGGGGGGAAGAGAGAGAGCGACTGGGGGGAACAGAGAGAGCGACTGGGGGGAAGAGAGAGAGCGACTGGGGGGAAGAGAGAGAGCGACGGGGGAAGAGAGAGAGCGACTGGGGGGAAGAGAGAGAGCGACTGGGGGGAAGAGAGAGAGCGACTGGGGGGAAGAGAGAGAGCGACTGGGGGGAAGAGAGAGCGCGACTGGGGGAAGAGAGAGCGCGACTGGGGGGAAGAGAGAGCGCGACTGGGGGGAAGAGAGAGCGCGACTTGGGGGGAAGAGAGGGCGCGACTTGGGGGGAAGAGAGAGCGCGACTTGGGGGGAAGAGAGAGCGCGACTTGGGGGGAAGAGAGAGCGCGACTTGGGGGGAAGAGAGAGCGCGACTTGGGGGGAAGAGAGAGCGCGACTGGGGGGAAGAGAGAGCGCGACTGGGGGGAAGAGAGAGCGCGACTGGGGGGAAGAGAGAGCGCGACGGGGGGAAGAGAGCGCGACTGGGGGGAAGAGAGAGAGCGACTGGGGGGAAGAGAGAGAGAGCGACGGGGGGGAAGAGAGAGCGACTGGGGGGGAAGAGAGAGAGCGACTGGGGGGGAAGAGAGAGAGCGACGGGGGGGAAGAGAGAGCGACTGGGGGGGAAGAGAGAGAGCGACTGGGGGGGAAGAGAGAGAGCGACTGGGGGGGAAGAGAGAGAGCGACGGGGGGAAAGAGAGAGAGCGACTGGGGGGGAAGAGAGAGAGCGACTGGGGGGGAAGAGAGAGAGCGACGGGGGGGAAGAGAGAACGACTGGGGGGCAGAGAGAGAGCGATTGGGGGGGATGAGAGAGAGCGACTGGGGGGGGAAGAGAGAGACTGGGGGGGAAGAGAGAGAGCGACGGGGGGAAGAGAGAGCGCGACTGGGGGGGAAGAGAGAGAGCGACTGGGGGGGAAGAGAGAGAGCGACGGGGGGAAGAGAGAGAGCGACTGGGGGGGAAGAGAGAGAGCGACGGGGGGAAGAGAGAGAGCGACTGGGGGGGAACAGAGAGAGCGACTGGGGGGGAACAGAGAGAGCGACTGGAGGGGAAGAGAGAGCGACTGGGGGGGAAGAGAGAGAGCGTCTGGGGGGGGAAGAGAGAGAGCGACTGGGGGGGAAGAGAGAGAGCGACTGGGGGGGAAGAGAGAGAGCGACTGGGGGGGAAGAGAGAGAGCGACTGGGGGGGAAGAGAGAGAGCGACTGGGGGGGAAGAGAGAGAGCGACTGGGGGGAAGAGAGAGCGACTGGGGGGAAGAGAGAGAGCGACTGGGGGGAAGAGAGAGAGCGACTGGGGGGAAGAGAGAGAGCGACTGGGGGGAAGAGAGAGAGCGACTGGGGGGAAGAGAGAGAGCGACTGGGGGGAAGAGAGAGAGCGACTGGGGGGAAGAGAGAGAGCGACTGGGGGGAAGAGAGAGAGCGACTGGGGGAAGAGAGAGAGCGACTGGGGGGAAGAGAGAGAGCGACTGGGGGGAAGAGAGAGCGCGACTGGGGGGAAGAGAGAGCGCGACTGGGGGGAAGAGATAGAGCGACTGGGGGGAAGAGAGAGAGCGACTGGGGGGGAAGAGAGAGAGCGACTGGGGGGAAGAGAGAGAGCGACTGGGGGGAAGAGAGAGAGTGACTGGGGGGAAGAGAGAGAGCGACTGGGGGGAAGAGAGAGAGCGACTGGGGGGGAAGAGAGAGAGCGACTGGGGGAAGAGAGAGAGCGACTGGGAGGAAGAGAGAGAGCGACTGGGGGGAAGAGAGAGAGCGACTGGGGGGAAGAGAAAGAGCGACTGGGGGGAAGAGAGAGAGCGACTTGGGGGAAGAGAGAGAGCGACTGGGGGGGAAGAGAGAGAGCGACTGGGGGGGAAGAGAGAGAGCGACTGGGGGGGAAGAGAGAGAGCGACTGGGGGGGGAAGAGAGAGAGCGACTGGGGGGGAAGAGAGAGAGCGACGGGGGGAAGAGAGAGAGCGACTGGGGGGGGAAGAGAGAGAACGACTGGGGGGCAGAGAGAGCGATTGGGGGGGATGAGAGAGAGCGACTGGGGGGGAAGAGAGACTGGGGGGGAAGAGAGAGCGCGACTGGGGGGAAGAGAGAGCGCGACTGGGGGGAAGAGAGAGCGCGACTGCGGGGGGGGAAGAGAGAGAGCGACTGGGGGAAAGAGAGCGACTGGGGGAAGAGAGAGAGCGACGGGGGGAAGAGAGAGAGCGACTGGGCGGGAAGAGAGCGACTGGGGGGGGGAAGAGAGAGAGCGACTGGGGGGAAGAGAGAGAGCGACTGGGGGGAAGAGAGAGAGCGACTGGGGGGAAGAGAGAGAGCGACGGGGGGAAGAGAGAGAGAGCGACGGGGGGAAGAGAGAGCGACTGGGGGGAAGAGAGAGAGCGACTGGGGGGGAAGAGAGAGAGCGACGGGGGGGAAGAGAGAGCGACTGGGGGGGAAGAGAGGGCGCGATACTGGGGGGGAAGAGAGAGCGCGACTGGGGGGAAGAGAGAGCGCGACTGGGGGGAAGAGAGAGCGCGACTGGGGGGGGAAGAGAGAGAGCGACTGGGGGAAAGAGAGCGACTGGGGGGGAAGAGAGAGAGCGACGGGGGGAAGAGAGAGAGCGACTGTGGGGGGGAAGAGAGCGACGGGGGGGAAGAGAGAGCGACTGGGGGGAAGAGAGAGAGCGACTGGGGGGAAGAGAGAGAGCGACTGGGGGGAAGAGAGAGAGCGACTGGGGGGAAGAGAGAGAGAGCGACGGGGGGGAAGAGAGAGCGACTGGGGGGGAAGAGAGAGAGCGACTGGGGGGGAAGAGAGAGAGCGACGGGGGGGAAGAGAGAGCGACTGGGGGGAAGAGAGAGAGCGACTGGGGGGGAAGAGAGAGAGCGACTGGGGGGGAAGAGAGAGAGCGACTGGGGGGAAAGAGAGAGAGCGACTGGGGGGGAAGAGAGAGAGCGACTGGGGGGGAAGAGAGAGAGCGACTGGGGGGGGAAGAGAGAGAACGACTGGGGGGCAGAGAGAGAGCGATTGGGGGGGATGAGAGAGCGACTGGGGGGGAAGAGAGAGACTGGGGGGGAAGAGAGAGAGCGACGGGGGGAAGAGAGAGCGCGACTGGGGGGGAAGAGAGAGAGCGACTGGGGGGGAAGAGAGAGAGCGACTGGGGGGGAAGAGAGAGAGCGACTGGGGGGGAAGAGAGAGAGCGACGGGGGAAGAGAGAGAGCGACTGGGGGGAAACAGAGAGAGCGACTGGGGGGGAACAGAGAGAGCGACTGGAGGGGAAGAGAGAGCGACTGGGGGGGAAGAGAAAGAGCGTCTGGAGGGGAAGAGAGAGAGCGACTGGGGGGGAAGAGAGAGAGCGACTGGGGGGGAAGAGAGAGAGCGACTGGGGGGGAAGAGAGAGAGCGACTGGGGGGGAAGAGAGAGAGCGACTGGGGGGGAAGAGAGAGAGCGTCTGGGGGGGGAAGAGAGAGAGCGACTGGGGGGAAGAGAGCGACTGGGGGGAAGAGAGAGAGCGACTGGGGGGAAGAGAGAGAGCGACTGGGGGGAAGAGAGAGCGCGACTGGGGAGGAAGAGAGAGAGCGACTGGGGGGGAAGAGAGAGAGCGACGGGGGGAAGAGAGAGAGCGACTGGGGGGGAAGAGAGAGAGCGACGGGGGGAAGAGAGAGAGCGACTGGGGGGGACAGAGAGAGCGACTGGGGGGGAACAGAGAGAGCGACTGGAGGGGAAGAGAGAGCGACTGGGGGGGAAGAGAGAGAGCGTCTGCGGGGGAAGAGAGAGAGCGACTGGGGGGGAAGAGAGAGAGCAACTGGGGGGGAAGAGAGAGAGCGACTGGGGGGGAAGAGAGAGAGCGACTGGGGGGGAAGAGAGAGAGCGACTGGGGGGGAAGAGAGAGAGCGACTGGGGGGGAAGAGAGAGAGCGACTGGGGGGAAGAGAGCGACTGGGGGGAAGAGAGAGAGCGACTGGGGGGAAGAGAGAGAGCGACTGGGGGGAAGAGAGAGAGCGACTGGGGGGAAGAGAGAGAGCGACGGGGGGAAGAGAGAGCGAGCGACTGGGGGAAGAGAGAGAGCGACTGGGGGGAAGAGAGAGAGCGACTGGGGGGAAGAGAGAGAGCGACGGGGGGAAGAGAGAGCGAGCGACTGGGGGGAAGAGAGAGAGCGACTGGGGGGAAGAGAGAGAGCGACTGGGGGGAAGAGAGAGAGCGACGGGGGAAGAGAGAGAGCGACTGGGGGGAAGAGAGAGCGCGACTGGGGGGGAAGAGAGAGAGCGACTGGGGGGAAGAGAGAGAGCGACGGGGGAAGAGAGAGAGCGACTGGGGGGAAGAGAGAGAGTGACTGGGGGGAAGAGAGAGAGCGACTGGGGGGAAGAGAGAGAGCGACTGGGGGGGAAGAGAGAGAGCGACTGGGGGAAGAGAGAGAGCGACTGGGAGGAAGAGAGAGAGCGACTGGGGGGAAGAGAGAGAGCGACTGGGGGGAAGAGAAAGAGCGACTGGGGGGAAGAGAGAGAGCGACTTGGGGGAAGAGAGAGAGCGACTGGGGGGGAAGAGAGAGAGCGACTGGGGGGGAAGAGAGAGAGCGACTGGGGGGGAAGAGAGAGAGCGACTGGGGGGGGAAGAGAGAGAGCGACTGGGGGGGAAGAGAGAGAGCGACGGGGGGAAGAGAGAGAGCGACTGGGGGGGGAAGAGAGAGAACGACTGGGGGGCAGAGAGAGCGATTGGGGGGGATGAGAGAGAGCGACTGGGGGGGGAAGAGAGAGACTGGGGGGGAAGAGAGAGCGCGACTGGGGGGAAGAGAGAGCGCGACTGGGGGGAAGAGAGAGCGCGACTGCGGGGGGGGAAGAGAGAGAGCGACTGGGGGAAAGAGAGCGACTGGGGGGGAAGAGAGAGAGCGACGGGGGGAAGAGAGAGAGCGACTGGGCGGGAAGAGAGCGACTGGGGGGGGGAAGAGAGAGAGCGACTGGGGGGAAGAGAGAGAGCGACTGGGGGGAAGAGAGAGAGCGACTGGGGGGAAGAGAGAGAGCGACGGGGGGAAGAGAGAGAGAGCGACGGGGGGAAGAGAGAGCGACTGGGGGGAAGAGAGAGAGCGACTGGGGGGGAACAGAGAGAGCGACTGGAGGGGAAGAGAGAGCGACTGGGGGGGAAGAGAAAGAGCGTCTGGAGGGGAAGAGAGAGAGCGACTGGGGGGGAAGAGAGAGAGCGACTGGGGGGGAAGAGAGAGAGCGACTGGGGGGGAAGAGAGAGAGCGACTGGGGGGGAAGAGAGAGAGCGACTGGGGGGGAAGAGAGAGAGCGTCTGGGGGGGGAAGAGAGAGAGCGACTGGGGGGAAGAGAGCGACTGGGGGGAAGAGAGAGAGCGACTGGGGGGAAGAGAGAGAGCGACTGGGGGGAAGAGAGAGCGCGACTGGGGAGGAAGAGAGAGAGCGACTGGGGGGGAAGAGAGAGAGCGACGGGGGGAAGAGAGAGAGCGACTGGGGGGGAAGAGAGAGAGCGACGGGGGGAAGAGAGAGAGCGACTGGGGGGGACAGAGAGAGCGACTGGGGGGGAACAGAGAGAGCGACTGGAGGGGAAGAGAGAGCGACTGGGGGGGAAGAGAGAGAGCGTCTGCGGGGGAAGAGAGAGAGCGACTGGGGGGGAAGAGAGAGAGCAACTGGGGGGGAAGAGAGAGAGCGACTGGGGGGGAAGAGAGAGAGCGACTGGGGGGGAAGAGAGAGAGCGACTGGGGGGGAAGAGAGAGAGCGACTGGGGGGGAAGAGAGAGAGCGACTGGGGGGAAGAGAGCGACTGGGGGGAAGAGAGAGAGCGACTGGGGGGAAGAGAGAGAGCGACTGGGGGGAAGAGAGAGAGCGACTGGGGGGAAGAGAGAGAGCGACGGGGGGAAGAGAGAGCGAGCGACTGGGGGAAGAGAGAGAGCGACTGGGGGGAAGAGAGAGAGCGACTGGGGGGAAGAGAGAGAGCGACGGGGGGAAGAGAGAGCGAGCGACTGGGGGGAAGAGAGAGAGCGACTGGGGGGAAGAGAGAGAGCGACTGGGGGGAAGAGAGAGAGCGACGGGGGAAGAGAGAGAGCGACTGGGGGGAAGAGAGAGCGCGACTGGGGGGGAAGAGAGAGAGCGACTGGGGGGAAGAGAGAGAGCGACGGGGGAAGAGAGAGAGCGACTGGGGGGAAGAGAGAGAGTGACTGGGGGGAAGAGAGAGAGCGACTGGGGGGAAGAGAGAGAGCGACTGGGGGGGAAGAGAGAGAGCGACTGGGGGAAGAGAGAGAGCGACTGGGAGGAAGAGAGAGAGCGACTGGGGGGAAGAGAGAGAGCGACTGGGGGGAAGAGAAAGAGCGACTGGGGGGAAGAGAGAGAGCGACTTGGGGGAAGAGAGAGAGCGACTGGGGGGGAAGAGAGAGAGCGACTGGGGGGGAAGAGAGAGAGCGACTGGGGGGGAAGAGAGAGAGCGACTGGGGGGGGAAGAGAGAGAGCGACTGGGGGGGAAGAGAGAGAGCGACGGGGGGAAGAGAGAGAGCGACTGGGGGGGGAAGAGAGAGAACGACTGGGGGGCAGAGAGAGCGATTGGGGGGGATGAGAGAGAGCGACTGGGGGGGGAAGAGAGAGACTGGGGGGGAAGAGAGAGCGCGACTGGGGGGAAGAGAGAGCGCGACTGGGGGGAAGAGAGAGCGCGACTGCGGGGGGGGAAGAGAGAGAGCGACTGGGGGAAAGAGAGCGACTGGGGGGGAAGAGAGAGAGCGACGGGGGGAAGAGAGAGAGCGACTGGGCGGGAAGAGAGCGACTGGGGGGGGGAAGAGAGAGAGCGACTGGGGGGAAGAGAGAGAGCGACTGGGGGGAAGAGAGAGAGCGACTGGGGGGAAGAGAGAGAGCGACGGGGGGAAGAGAGAGAGAGCGACGGGGGGAAGAGAGAGCGACTGGGGGGAAGAGAGAGAGCGACTGGGGGGGAAGAGAGAGAGCGATGGGGGGGAAGAGAGAGCGACTGGGGGGGAAGAGAGGGCGCGATACTGGGGGGAAGAGAGAGCGCGACTGGGGGGAAGAGAGAGCGCGACTGGGGGGAAGAGAGAGCGCGACTGGGGGGGAAGAGAGAGAGCGACTGGGGGAAAGAGAGCGACTGGGGGGGAAGAGAGAGAGCGACGGGGGGAAGAGAGAGAGCGACTGTGGGGGGGAAGAGAGCGACGGGGGGGAAGAGAGAGCGACTGGGGGGAAGAGAGAGAGCGACTGGGGGGAAGAGAGAGAGCGACTGGGGGGAAGAGAGAGAGCGACTGGGGGGAAGAGAGAGAGAGCGACGGGGGGGAAGAGAGAGCGACTGGGGGGGAAGAGAGAGAGCGACTGGGGGGGAAGAGAGAGAGCGACGGGGGGGAAGAGAGAGCGACTGGGGGGAAGAGAGAGAGCGACTGGGGGGGAAGAGAGAGAGCGACTGGGGGGGGAAGAGAGAGAGCGACTGGGGGGAAAGAGAGAGAGCGACTGGGGGGGAAGAGAGAGAGCGACTGGGGGGGAAGAGAGAGAGCGACGGGGGAAGAGAGAGAGCGACTGGGGGGGAACAGAGAGAGCGACTGGGGGGGAACAGAGAGAGCGACTGGAGGGTAAGAGAGAGCGACTGGGGGGGAAGAGAGAGAGCGTCTGGGGGGGAAGAGAGAGAGCGACGGGGGGGAAGAGAGAGAGCGACTGGGGGGGAAGAGAGAGAGCGACTGGGGGGGAAGAGAGAGAGCGACTGGGGGGGGAAGAGAGAGAGCGACTGGGGGGAAGAGAGCGACTGGGGGGAAGAGAGAGAGCGACTGGGGGGAAGAGAGAGAGCGACTGGGGGGAAGAGAGAGCGCGACTGGGGAGGAAGAGAGAGAGCGACTGGGGGGGAAGAGAGAGAGCGACGGGGGGAAGAGAGAGAGCGACTGGGGGGGAAGAGAGAGAGCGACGGGGGGAAGAGAGAGAGCGACTGGGGGGGACAGAGAGAGCGACTGGGGGGGAACAGAGAGAGCGACTGGAGGGGAAGAGAGAGCGACTGGGGGGGAAGAGAGAGAGCGTCTGCGGGGGAAGAGAGAGAGCGACTGGGGGGGAAGAGAGAGAGCAACTGGGGGGAAGAGAGAGAGCGACTGGGGGGGAAGAGAGAGAGCGACTGGGGGGGAAGAGAGAGAGCGACTGGGGGGGAAGAGAGAGAGCGACTGGGGGGAAGAGAGCGACTGGGGGGAAGAGAGAGAGCGACTGGGGGGAAGAGAGAGAGCGACTGGGGGGAAGAGAGAGAGCGACTGGGGGGAAGAGAGAGAGCGACGGGGGGAAGAGAGAGCGAGCGACTGGGGGGAAGAGAGAGAGCGACTGGGGAGAAGAGAGAGAGCGACTGGGGGGAAGAGAGAGAGCGACGGGGGGAAGAGAGAGCGAGCGACTGGGGGGAAGAGAGAGAGCGACTGGGGGGAAGAGAGAGAGCGACTGCGGGGAAGAGAGAGCGACGGGGGAAGAGAGTGAGCGACTGGGGGGAAGAGAGAGCGCGACTGGGGGGGAAGAGAGAGAGCGACTGGGGGGAAGAGAGAGAGCGACGGGGGAAGAGAGAGAGCGACTGGGGGGAAGAGAGAGCGCGACTGGGGGGAAGAGAGAGCGCGACTGGGGGGAAGAGAGAGCGCGACTGGGGGGAAGAGATAGAGCGACTGGGGGGAAGAGAGAGCGCGACTGGGGGGGAAGAGAGAGAGCGACTGGGGGGAAGAGAGAGAGCGACTGGGGGGGAACAGAGAGAGCGACTGGGGGGAAGAGAGAGAGCGACTGGGGGGAAGAGAGAGAGCGACTGGGGGGAAGAGAGAGAGCGACTGGGGGGAAGAGAGAGAGCGACTGGGGGGGAAGAGAGAGAGCGACTGGGGGGAAGAGAGAGAGCGACGGGGGGAAGAGAGAGAGCGACTGGGGGGAAGAGAGAGAGCGACTGGGGGGAAGAGAGAGAGCGACTGGGGGAAAGAGAGAGAGCGACTGGGGGGGAAGAGAGAGAGCGACTGGGGGGGAAGAGAGAGAGCGACTGGGGGGGAAAGAGAGAGAGCGACTGGGGGGGGAAGAGAGAGAGCGACTGGGGGGGAAGAGAGAGAGCGACTGGGGGGGAAGAGAGAGAGCGACTGCGGGGGGAAGAGAGAGAACGACTGGGGGGCAGAGAGAGAGCGATTGGGGGGGATGAGAGAGAGCGACTGGGGGGGGAAGAGAGAGACTGGGGGGGAAGAGAGAGAGCGACTGGGGGGGAAGAGAGAGCGCGACTGGGGGGGAAGAGAGAGAGCGACTGGGGGGGAAGAGAGAGAGCGACTGGGGGGGAAGAGAGAGAGCGACTGGGGGGGAAGAGAGAGAGCGACTGGGGGGAAGAGAGAGAGCGACTGGGGGGGAAGAGAGAGAGCGACTGGGGGGGAAGAGAGAGAGCGACTGGGGGGGAAGAGAGAGAGCGACTGGGGGGGAAGAGAGAGAGCGACGGGGGGAAGAGAGAGAGCGACTGGGGGGGAACAGAGAGAGCGACGGGGGGAACAGAGAGAGCGACTGGGGGGGAACAGAGAGAGCGACTGGGGGGGAACAGAGAGAGCGACTGGGGGGGAAGAGAGAGCGACTGGGGGGGAAGAGAGAGAGCGTCTGGGGGGGAAGAGAGAGAGCGACTGGGGGGGAAGAGAGAGAGCGACTGGGGGGAAGAGAGAGAGCGACTGGGGGGAAGAGAGAGCGACTGGGGGGAAGAGAGAGAGCGACTGGGGGGAAGAGAGAGCGCGACTGGGGGGAAGAGAGAGCGCGACTTGGGGGGAAGAGAGAGCGCGACTTGGGGGGAAGAGAGAGCGCGACTTGGGGGGAAGAGAGAGCGCGACTTGGGGGGAAGAGAGAGCGCGACTTGGGGGGAAGAGAGAGCGCGACTTGGGGGGAAGAGAGAGCGCGACTTGGGGGAAGAGAGAGCGCGACTTGGGGGGAAGAGAGAGCGCGACTGGGGGGAAGAGAGAGCGCGACTGGGGGGAAGAGAGAGCGCGACTGGGGGGAAGAGAGAGCGCGACTGGGGGAAGAGAGAGCGCGACGGGGGGAAGAGAGAGCGCGACTGGGGGGAAGAGAGAGCGCGACTGGGGGGAAGAGAGAGCGCGACTGGGGGGAAGAGAGAGCGCGACTGGGGGGAAGAGAGCGCGACTGTGGGGGGGAAGAGAGAGCGACTGGGGGGGAAGAGAGAGAGCGTCTGCGGGGGAAGAGAGAGAGCGACTGGGGGGGAAGAGAGAGAGCAACTGGGGGGGAAGAGAGAGAGCGACTGGGGGGGAAGAGAGAGAGCGACTGGGGGGGAAGAGAGAGAGCGACTGGGGGGGAAGAGAGAGAGCGACTGGGGGGAAGAGAGCGACTGGGGGGAAGAGAGAGAGCGACTGGGGGGAAGAGAGAGAGCGACTGGGGGGAAGAGAGAGAGCGACTGGGGGGAAGAGAAAGAGCGACTGGGGGGAAGAGAGAGAGCGACGGGGGGAAGAGAGAGCGAGCGACTGGGGGGAAGAGAGAGAGCGACTGGGGGGAAGAGAGAGAGCGACTGGGGGGAAGAGAGAGAGCGACGGGGGGAAGAGAGAGCGAGCGACTGGGGGGAAGAGAGAGAGCGACTGGGGGGAAGAGAGAGAGCGACTGGGGGGAAGAGAGAGAGCGACGGGGGAAGAGAGAGAGCGACTGGGGGGAAGAGAGAGCGCGACTGGGGGGGAAGAGAGAGAGCGACTGGGGGGAAGAGAGAGAGCGACGGGGGAAGAGAGAGAGCGACTGGGGGGAAGAGAGAGAGTGACTGGGGGGAAGAGAGAGAGCGACTGGGGGGAAGAGAGAGAGCGACTGGGGGGAAGAGAGAGAGCGACTGGGGGAAGAGAGAGAGCGACTGGGAGGAAGAGAGAGAGCGACTGGGGGGAAGAGAGAGAGCGACTGGGGGGAAGAGAAAGAGCGACTGGGGGGAAGAGAGAGAGCGACTTGGGGGAAGAGAGAGAGCGACTGGGGGGGAAGAGAGAGAGCGACTGGGGGGGAAGAGAGAGAGCGACTGGGGGGGAAGAGAGAGAGCGACTGGGGGGGGAAGAGAGAGAGCGACTGGAGGGGAAGAGAGAGAGCGACGGGGGGAAGAGAGAGAGCGACTGGGGGGGGAAGAGAGAGAACGACTGGGGGGCAGAGAGAGCGATTGGGGGGGATGAGAGAGAGCGACTGGGGGGGGAAGAGAGAGACTGGGGGGGAAGAGAGAGCGCGACTGGGGGGAAGAGAGAGCGCGACTGGGGGGAAGAGAGAGCGCGACTGCGGGGGGGGAAGAGAGAGAGCGACTGGGGGAAAGAGAGCGACTGGGGGGGAAGAGAGAGAGCGACGGGGGGAAGAGAGAGAGCGACTGGGCGGGAAGAGAGCGACTGGGGGGGGAAGAGAGAGAGCGACTGGGGGGAAGAGAGAGAGCGACTGGGGGGAAGAGAGAGAGCGACTGGGGGGAAGAGAGAGAGCGACGGGGGGAAGAGAGAGAGAGCGACGGGGGGAAGAGAGAGCGACTGGGGGGAAGAGAGAGAGCGACTGGGGGGGAAGAGAGAGAGCGATGGGGGGGAAGAGAGAGCGACTGGGGGGGAAGAGAGGGCGCGATACTGGGGGGAAGAGAGAGCGCGACTGGGGGGAAGAGAGAGCGCGACTGGGGGGAAGAGAGAGCGCGACTGGGGGGGGAAGAGAGAGAGCGACTGGGGGAAAGAGAGCGACTGGGGGGGAAGAGAGAGAGCGACGGGGGCAAGAGCGAGAGCGACTGTGGGGGGGAAGAGAGCGACGGGGGGGAAGAGAGAGCGACTGGGGGGAAGAGAGAGAGCGACTGGGGGGAAGAGAGAGAGCGACTGGGGGAAGAGAGAGAGCGACTGGGGGGAAGAGAGAGAGAGCGACGGGGGGGAAGAGAGAGCGACTGGGGGGGAAGAGAGAGAGCGACTGGGGGGGAAGAGAGAGAGCGACGGGGGGGAAGAGAGAGCGACTGGGGGGAAGAGAGAGAGCGACTGGGGGGGAAGAGAGAGAGCGACTGGGGGGGAAGAGAGAGAGCGACTGGGGGGAAAGAGAGAGAGCGACTGGGGGGGAAGAGAGAGAGCGACTGGGGGGGAAGAGAGAGAGCGACTGGGGGGGGAAGAGAGAGAACGACTGGGGGGCAGAGAGAGAGCGATTGGGGGGGATGAGAGAGAGCGACTGGGGGGGAAGAGAGAGACTGGGGGGGAAGAGAGAGAGCGACGGGGGGAAGAGAGAGCGCGACTGGGGGGGAAGAGAGAGAGCGACTGGGGGGGAAGAGAGAGAGCGACTGGGGGGGAAGAGAGAGAGCGACGGGGAAGAGAGAGAGCGACTGGGGGGGAACAGAGAGAGCGACTGGGGGGGAACAGAGAGAGCGACTGGAGGGTAAGAGAGAGCGACTGGGGGGGAAGAGAGAGAGCGTCTGGAGGGGAAGAGAGAGAGCGACTGGGGGGGAAGAGAGAGAGCGACTGGGGGGGAAGAGAGAGAGCGACTGGGGGGGAAGAGAGAGAGCGACTGGGGGGGAAGAGAGAGAGCGACTGGGGGGGAAGAGAGAGAGCGACTGGGGGGGAAGAGAGAGAGCGACTGGGGGGAAGAGAGCGACTGGGGGGAAGAGAGAGAGCGACTGGGGGGAAGAGAGAGAGAGCGACTGGGGGAAGAGAGAGCGCGACTGGGGAGGAAGAGAGAGAGCGACTGGGGGGGAAGAGAGAGAGCGACGGGGGGAAGAGAGAGAGCGACTGGGGGGGAAGAGAGAGAGCGACGGGGGGAAGAGAGAGAGCGACTGGGGGGGACAGAGAGAGCGACTGGGGGGGAACAGAGAGAGCGACTGGAGGGGAAGAGAGAGCGACTGGGGGGGAAGAGAGAGAGCGTCTGCGGGGGAAGAGAGAGAGCGACTGGGGGGGAAGAGAGAGCAACTGGGGGGGAAGAGAGAGAGCGACTGGGGGGGAAGAGAGAGAGCGACTGGGGGGGAAGAGAGAGAGCGACTGGGGGGGGAAGAGAGAGAGCGACTGGGGGGAAGAGAGCGACTGGGGGGAAGAGAGAGAGCGACTGGGGGGAAGAGAGAGAGCGACTGGGGGGAAGAGAGAGAGCGACTGGGGGGAAGAGAGAGAGCGACGGGGGGAAGAGAGAGCGAGCGACTGGGGGGAAGAGAGAGAGCGACTGGGGGGAAGAGAGAGAGCGACTGGGGGGAAGAGAGAGAGCGACGGGGGGAAGAGAGAGCGAGCGACTGGGGGGGGGGGGGAAGAGAGAGAGCGACTGGGGGGAAGAGAGAGAGCGACTGCGGGGAAGAGAGAGAGCGACGGGGGAAGAGAGAGAGCGACTGGGGGGAAGAGAGAGCGCGACTGGGGGGAAGAGAGAGAGCGACTGGGGGGAAGTGAGAGAGCGACGGGGGAAGAGAGAGAGCGACTGGGGGAAGAGAGAGCGCGACTGGGGGGAAGAGAGAGCGCGACTGGGGGGAAGAGATAGAGCGACTGGGGGGAAGAGAGAGCGCGACTGGGGGGGAAGAGAGAGAGCGACTGAGGGGAAGAGAGAGAGCGACTGGGGGGGAACAGAGAGAGCGACTGGGGGGAAGAGAGAGAGCGACTGGGGGGAAGAGAGAGAGCGACTGGGGGGAAGAGAGAGAGCGACTGGGGGGAAGAGAGAGAGCGACTGGGGGGGAAGAGAGAGAGCGACTGGGGGAAGAGAGAGAGCGACGGGGGGAAGAGAGAGAGCGACTGGGGGAAGAGAGAGAGCGACCGGGGGGAAGAGAGAGAGCGACTGGGGGAAAGAGAGAGAGCGACTGGGGGGAAGAGAGAGAGCGACTGGGGGGAAGAGAGAGAGCGACTGGGGGGGAAGAGAGAGAGCGACTGGGGGGGAAGAGAGAGAGCGACTGGGGGGAAGAGAGAGAGCGACTGGGGGGGAAAGAGAGAGAGCGACTGGGGGGGGAAGAGAGAGAGCGACTGGGGGGGAAGAGAGAGAGCGACTGGGGGGGAAGAGAGAGAGCGACTGCGGGGGGAAGAGAGAGAACGACTGGGGGGCAGAGAGAGAGCGATTGGGGGGGATGAGAGAGAGCGACTGGGGGGGGAAGAGAGAGACTGGGGGGAAGAGAGAGAGCGACTGGGGGGGAAGAGAGAGCGCGACTGGGGGGGAAGAGAGAGAGCGACTGGGGGGGAAGAGAGAGAGCGACTGGGGGGAAGAGAGAGAGCGACTGGGGGGGAAGAGAGAGAGCGACTGGGGGGGAAGAGAGAGAGCGACTGGGGGGGAAGAGAGAGAGCGACTGGGGGGGAAGAGAGAGAGCGACTGGGGGGGAAGAGAGAGAGCGACTGGGGGGGAAGAGAGAGAGCGACGGGGGGAAGAGAGAGAGCGACTGGGGGGGAACAGAGAGAGCGACGGGGGGAACAGAGAGAGCGACTGGGGGGGAACAGAGAGAGCGACTGGGGGGAACAGAGAGAGCGACTGGGGGGAAGAGAGAGCGACTGGGGGGAAGAGAGAGAGCGTCTGGGGGGGAAGAGAGAGAGCGACTGGGGGGAAGAGAGAGAGCGACTGGGGGGAAGAGAGAGAGCGACTGGGGGGAAGAGAGAGCGACTGGGGGGAAGAGAGAGAGCGACTGGGGGGAAGAGAGAGCGCGACTGGGGGGAAGAGAGAGCGCGACTTGGGGGGAAGAGAGAGCGCGACTTTGGGGGAAGAGAGAGCGCGACTTGGGGGGAAGAGAGAGCGCGACTTGGGGGGAAGAGAGAGCGCGACTTGGGGGGAAGAGAGAGCGCGACTTGGGGGGAAGAGAGAGCGCGACTTGGGGGGAAGAGAGAGCGCGACTTGGGGGGAAGAGAGAGCGCGACTGGGGGGAAGAGAGAGCGCGACTGGGGGGAAGAGAGAGCGCGACTGGGGGGAAGAGAGAGCGCGACTGGGGGGAAGAGAGAGCGCGACGGGGGGAAGAGAGAGCGCGACTGGGGGGAAGAGAGAGCGCGACTGGGGGGGAAGAGAGAGCGCGACTGGGGGGAAGAGAGAGCGCGACTGGGGGGAAGAGAGCGCGACTGGGGGGGAAAGAGAGAGAGCGACTTGGGGGAAGAGAGAGCGCGACTGGGGGGGAAGAGAGAGAGCGACTGGGGGGAAGAGAGAGAGCGACTGGGGGGAAGAGAGAGAGCGACTGGGGGGGAACAGAGAGAGCGACTGGGGGGGAACAGAGAGAGCGACTGGGGGGGAAGAGAGAGAGCGACTGCGGGGGGAAGAGAGAGAACGACTGGGGGGCAGAGAGAGAGCGATTGGGGGGGATGAGAGAGAGCGACTGGGGGGGGAAGAGAGAGACTGGGGGGGAAGAGAGAGCGCGACTGGGGGGGAAGAGAGAGAGCGACTGGGGGGAAGAGAGAGAGCGACTGGGGGGGAAGAGAGAGAGCGACTGGGGGGGAAGAGAGAGAGCGACTGGGGGGGAAGAGAGAGAGCGACTGGGGGGAAGAGAGAGAGCGACTGGGGGGGAAGAGAGAGAGCGACTGGGGGGGAAGAGAGAGAGCGACGGGGGGAAGAGAGAGAGCGACTGGGGGGGAACAGAGAGAGCGACGGGGGGAACAGAGAGAGCGACTGGGGGGGAACAGAGAGAGCGACTGGGGGGAACAGAGAGAGCGACTGGGGGGAAGAGAGAGCGACTGGGGGGGAAGAGAGAGAGCGTCTGGGGGGGAAGAGAGAGAGCGACTGGGGGGGAAGAGAGAGAGCGACTGGGGGGAAGAGAGAGAGCGACTGGGGGGAAGAGAGAGCGACTGGGGGGAAGAGAGAGAGCGACTGGGGGGAAGAGAGAGCGCGACTGGGGGGAAGAGAGAGCGCGACTTGGGGGGAAGAGAGAGCGCGACTTGGGGGGAAGAGAGAGCGCGACTTGGGGGGAAGAGAGAGCGCGACTTGGGGGGAAGAGAGAGCGCGACTTGGGGGAAGAGAGAGCGCGGCTTGGGGGGAAGAGAGAGCGCGACTTGGGGGGAAGAGAGAGCGCGACTTGGGGGGAAGAGAGAGCGCGACTGGGGGGAAGAGAGAGCGCGACTGGGGGGAAGAGAGAGCGCGACTGGGGGGAAGAGAGAGCGCGACTGGGGGGAAGAGAGAGCGCGACGGGGGGAAGAGAGAGCGCGACTGGGGGGAAGAGAGAGCGCGACTGGGGGGGAAGAGAGAGCACGACTGGGGGGAAGAGAGAGCGCGACTGGGGGGAAGAGAGCGCGACGGGGGGGGAAGAGAGAGCGACTGGGGGAAAGAGAGCGACTGGGGGGGAAGAGAGAGAGCGACGGGGGGAAGAGAGATAGCGACTGGGGGGGAAGAGAGCGACTGGGGGGGAAGAGAGAGAGCGACTGCGGGGAAGAGAGAGAGCGACTGGGGGGAAGAGAGAGAGCGACTGGGGGAAGAGAGAGAGCGACTGGGGGGAAGAGAGAGAGAGCGACGGGGGGGAAGAGAGAGCGACTGGGGGGGAAGAGAGAGAGCGACTGGGGGGGAAGAGAGAGAGCGACGGGGGGGAAGAGAGAGCGACTGGGGGGGAAGGAGAGAGAGCGACTGGGGGAAAGAGAGAGAGCGACTTTGGGGGGAAGAGAGAGAGCGACTGGGGGGAAGAGAGAGAGCGACTGGGGGGGGAAGAGAGAGAACGACTGGGGGGCAGAGAGAGAGCGATTGGGGGGATGAGAGAGAGCGTCTGGGGGGGAAGAGAGAGACTGGGGGGGAGAAGAGAGAGAGCGACGGGGGAAGAGAGAGCGCGACTGGGGGGGAAGAGAGAGAGCGACTGGGGGGAAGAGAGAGAGCGACTGGGGGGAAGAGAGAGAGCGACTGGGGGGGAACAGAGAGAGCGACTGGGGGGGAACAGAGAGAGCGACTGGAGGGGAAGAGAGAGCGACTGGGGGGGAAGAGAGAGAGCGTCTGGGGGGGAAGAGAGAGAGCGACTGGGGGGAAGAGAGAGAGCGACTGGGGGGGAAGAGAGAGAGCGACTGGGGGGGAAGAGAGAGAGCGACTGGGGGGGAAGAGAGAGAGCGACTGGGGGGGGAAGAGAGAGAGCGACTGGGGGGAAGAGAGAGAGCGACTGGGGGGAAGAGAGAGAGCGACTGGGGGGAAGAGAGAGAGCGACTGGGGGGAAGAGAGAGAGCGACTGGGGGAAGAGAGAGAGCGACTGGGGGGAAGAGAGAGAGCGACTGGGGGGAAGAGAGAGAGCGACTGGGGGGAAGAGAGAGAGAGACTGGGGGGAAGAGAGAGAGCGACTGGGGGGAAGAGAGAGAGCGACTGGGGGGAAGAGAGAGAGCGACTGGGGGGAAGAGAGAGAGCGACTGGGGGGAAGAGAGAGAGCGACTGGGGGGAAAGAGAGAGCGACTGGGGGGAAGAGAGAGAGCGACTGGGGGGAAGAGAGAGAGCGACTGGGGGGGAAGAGAGAGAGCGAGTTGGGGGGAAGAGAGAGAGCGACTTGGGGGGAAGAGAGAGAGCGACTGGTAGGGGGAAGAGAGAGAGCGACGGGGGGGAAGAGAGAGAGCGACTGGGGGGGAAGAGAGAGAGCGACTGGGGGGGAAGAGAGAGAGCGACGGGGGGGAAGAGAGAGCGCGACTGGGGGGGAAGAGAGAGCGCGACTGGGGGGGAAGAGAGAGCGCGACTGGGGGGGGGAAGAGAGAGAGCGACTGGGGGGGAAGAGAGAGAGCGACTGGGGGGGAAGAGAGAGAGCGACTGGGGGGGGGAAGAGAGAGAGCGACTGGGAGGGAAGAGAGAGAGCGACTGGGGGGGAAGAGAGAGAGCGACTGGGGGGGGAAGAGAGAGAGCGACTGGGGGGGAAGAGAGAGAGCGACTGGGGGGGAAGAGAGAGAGCGACTGGGGGGAAGAGAGAGCGACTGGGGGGAAGAGAGAGAGCGACTGGGGGGAAGAGAGAGAGCGACTGGGGGGAAGAGAGAGAGCGACTGGGGGGAAGAGAGAGAGCGACTGGGGGGAAGAGAGAGAGCGACTGGGGGGAAGAGAGAGAGCGACTGGGGGGAAGAGAGAGAGCGACTGGGGGGAAGAGAGAGAGCGACTGGGGGGAAGAGAGAGAGCGACTGGGGGGAAGAGAGAGAGCGACTGGGGGGAAGAGAGAGAGCGACTGGGGGGAAGAGAGAGAGCGACTGGTGGGAAGAGAGAGAGCGACTGGGGGGGAAGAGAGAGCGCAACTGGGGGGAAGAGAGAGCGCGACTGGGGGGAAGAGAGAGCGCGACTGGGGGGAAGAGAGAGCGCGACTGGGGGGAAGAGAGAGCGCGACTGGGGGGAAGAGAGAGCGCGACTGGGGGGAAGAGAGAGCGCGACTGGGGGGAAGAGAGAGCGCGACTGGGGGGAAGAGAGAGCGCGACTGGGGGGAAGAGAGAGCGCGACTGGGGGGGAAGAGAGAGCGCGACTTGGGGGGGAAGAGAGAGAGCGACTGGGGGGAAAGAGAGAGCGACTGGGGGGGGAAGAGAGAGAGCGACTGGGGGGAAGAGAGAGCGACTTGGGGGGAAGAGAGAGAGCGACTTGGGGGGGAAGAGAGAGCGCGACGGGGGGAAGAGAGAGCGCGACTGGGGGGAAGAGAGAGCGCGACTGGGGGTGAAGAGAGAGAGCGACGGGGGGAAGAGAGAGAGCGACTGGGGGGGGAAGAGAGAGAGCGACTGGGGGAAGAGAGAGAGAGACTGGGGGGAAGAGAGAGCGCGACTGGGGGGAAGAGAGAGAGCGACTGGGGGGGAAGAGAGAGAGCGACTGGGGGTAATAGAGAGAGCGACTGGGGGGAATAGAGAGAGCGACTGGGGGGAAGAGAGAGAGCGACTGGGGGGGGGAAGAGAGAGAGCGACTTGGGGGGAAGAGAGAGAGCGACTGGGGTGGAAGAGAGCGAGCGACTTGGGGGGGAAGAGAGAGAGCGACTGGTAGGGGGAAGAGAGAGAGCGACGGGGGGTAAGAGAGAGAGCGACTGGGGGGGAAGAGAGAGAGCGACTGGGGTGGAAGAGAGCGAGCGACTGGGGTGGAAGAGAGAGAGCGACTGGGGGGAAGAGAGAGAGCGACTGGGGGGAAAGAGAGAGAGCGACTGGGGGGGAAGAGAGAGAGCGACTGGGGGGGAAGAGAGAGAGCGACTGGGGGGGGAAGAGAGAGAACGACTGGGGGGCAGAGAGAGAGCGATTGGGGGGGATGAGAGCGAGCGACTGGGGGGGAAGAGAGAGACTGGGGGGGAAGTGAGAGAGCGACGGGGGGGAAGAGAGAGAGCGACTGGGGGGAAGAGAGAGAGCGACTGGGGGGGAACAGAGAGAGCGACTGGGGGGGAACAGAGAGAGTGACTGGAGGGGAAGAGAGAGCGACTGGGGGGGAAGAGAGAGAGCGTCTGGGGGGGAAGAGAGAGAGCGACTGGGGGGGAAGAGAGAGAGCGACTGGGGGGGAAGAGAGAGAGCGACTGGGGGGGAAGAGAGAGAGCGACTGGGGGGGAAGAGAGAGAGCGACTGGGGGGGAAGAGAGAGAGCGACGGGGGGGGAAGAGAGAGAGCGAATGGGGGGAAGAGAGAGAGCGACTGGGGGGAAGAGAGAGAGCGACTGGGGGGAAGAGAGAGAGCGACTGGGGGGAAGGGAGAGAGCGACTGGGGGGAAGAGAGAGAGCGACTGGGGGAAGAGAGAGAGCGACTGGGGGGAAGAGAGAGAGCGACTGGGGGGAAGAGAGAGAGACTGGGGGGAAGAGAGAGAGCGACTGGGGGGAAGAGAGAGAGCGACTGGGGGGAAGAGAGAGAGCGACTGGGGGGAAGAGAGACAGCGACTGGGGGGAAGAGAGAGAGCGACTGGGGGGAAGAGAGAGCGCGACTGGGGGGGAAGAGAGAGAGCGACTGGGGGGAAGAGAGAGAGCGACTGGGGGGAAGAGAGAGAGCGACTGGGGGGAAGAGAGAGAGGGACTGGGGGGGAAGAGAGAGAGCGAGTTGGGGGGAAGAGAGAGAGCGACTTGGGGGGAAGAGAGAGAGCGACTGGTAGGGGGAAGAGAGAGCGACGGGGGGAAGAGAGAGAGCGACTGGGGGGGAAGAGAGAGAGCGACTGGGGGGGAAGATAGAGAGCGACGGGGGGGAAGAGAGAGCGCGACTGGGGGGGAAGAGAGAGCGCGACTGGGGGGGAAGAGAGAGCGCGACTGGGGGGGGGAAGAGAGAGAGCGACTGGGGGGGAAGAGAGAGAGCGACTGGGGGGGAAGAGAGAGAGCGACTGGGGGGGGAAGAGAGAGCGACTGGGAGGGAAGAGAGAGAGCGACTGGGGGGAAGAGAGAGAGCGACTGGGGGGGGAAGAGAGAGAGCGACTGGGGGGAAGAGAGAGAGCGACTGGGGGGAAGAGAGAGAGCGACTGGGGGGAAGAGAGAGAGCGACTGGGGGGAAGAGAGAGAGCGACTGGGGGAAGAGAGAGAGCGACTGGGGGAAGAGAGAGAGCGACTGGGGGGAAGAGAGAGAGCGACTGGGGGGAAGAGAGAGAGCGACTGGGGGGAAGAGAGAGAGCGACTGGGGGGAAGAGAGAGAGCGACTGGGGGGAAGAGAGAGAGCGACTGGGGGAAGAGAGAGAGCGACTGGGGGAAGAGAGAGAGCGACTGGTGGGAAGAGAGAGAGCGACTGGGGGGGAAGAGAGCGCAACTGGGGGGAAGAGAGAGCGCGACTGGGGGGAAGAGAGAGCGCGACTGGGGGGAAGAGAGAGCGCGACTGGGGGGAAGAGAGAGCGCGACTGGGGGGAAGAGAGAGCGCGACTGGGGGGGAAGAGAGAGCGCGACTGGGGGGGGAAGAGAGAGAGCGACTGGGGGGAAAGAGAGAGCGACTGGGGGGGGGAAGAGAGAGAGCGACTGGGGGGAAGAGAGAGAGCGACTTGGGGGGAAGAGAGAGAGCGACTTGGGGGGGAAGAGAGAGAGCGACTGGTAGGGGGAAGAGAGAGAGCGACGGGGGGGAAGAGAGAGCGCGACTGGGGGGAAGAGAGAGCGCGACTGGGGGGGAAGAGAGAGAGCGACGGGGGGAAGAGAGAGAGCGACTGGGGGGGGAAGAGAGAGAGCGACTGGGGGGAAGAGAGAGAGAGACTGGGGGGAAGAGAGAGCGCGACTGGGGGAAGAGAGAGAGCGACTGGGGGGGAAGAGAGAGAGCGACTGGGGGGAATAGAGAGAGCGACTGGGGGGAATAGAGAGAGCGACTGGGGGGAAGAGAGAGAGCGACTGGTGGGGGGAAGAGAGAGTGCGACTGGGGGGGAAGAGAGAGAGCGACTGGGGGGAAAGAGAGAGCGACTGGGGGGGGGAAGAGAGAGAGCGACTGGGGGGAAGAGAGAGAGCGACTTGGGGGGAAGAGAGAGAGCGACTTGGGGGGGAAGAGAGAGAGCGACTGGTAGGGGGAAGAGAGAGAGCGACGGGGGGGAAGAGAGAGAGCGACTGGGGGGGAAGAGAGAGAGCGACTGGGGTGGAAGAGAGAGAGCGACTGGGGTGGAAGAGAGAGAGCGACTGGGGGGAAGAGAGAGAGCGACTGGGGTGGAAGAGAGAGCGCGACTGGGGGAGAAGAGAGAGAGCGATGGGGGGCAGTGGTAAACCAGTGTTGTTCACTGTTGTTCACTCCACTGTTCACTGTTGTTCACTTCACTGTTGTTCACTCTTGCCCATTGTTGTACCTGTCTGTGCATGCCTCAGCTGGCTCCGCCCCTGGCTCCACCCATATGCCCTGGTATAAAGGCGGCTGCTCTGCAGTTCCCCAGGCATTCAGGAGCGGTCGACCACTAGAGGCATGCCTTCGTTCTTTAGCTAATATAAGCCTGTTTGTTACTCTCTTAACTTCCAGTCTTTCTCAATAATTGATAGCGCATCAATTTTATTAGCTCAACTTTTTTGCGATGGAGCAAATCCTCAAACCAGCACACCTGGAACTAAACCCTCAAGAGGCGGATTCATCTACCAAGTTCGCACACTGGCTGCAATGCTTCGAATTTTACATAGAAGCCTCCGTCGAAACTGTTCAAAACGATGGCGACAAACTAAAAATTCTGACCTCCAAGGTGAACCACCAAGCTTATTCGCTCATCCAAGATGCGACTACCTGCAAGGGTGCTCTCGACCTCCTTAAAGAACAGTACGCACGCCCGGTAAATGAGGTTTACGCCAGACACCTCCTGGGGTCCCGCAAACAGCAACCCGGGGAATCGATGGAGGTATACCTACGGGCGCTGAAGGTGCTCGGCCGGGCCTGCAAATGTAAAGAGGTGTCGGCCACGGTGTACACAGAGGAACTTGTCCGGGACGCCTTCGTCGCGGGCCTCAGGTCCAACTACACCCGGCAGAGACTGTTGGAGCAGGGCGAACTCGACCTGAAGAAGGCCACGGCCCTCGCACTCTCGCTGGACGTGGCCCACTGGAATATGGACGCCTACTCCACTGACCGCGCGGCCGCATCGTGGATGGCGCGGGCGCCGCCATCCTGGGACACGGTAGGACCGCCACCCTGCGCCGCGCCACCCCCGTCACATCCCGCCAACGGCCCAACTTCTGCAGCGATGTCCCGGGGCCCTAAGTGTTACTTCTGTGGCCAAGCCAAACACCCCAGAGCGCGCTGCCCGGCGAAAAACGCTACTTGTTCTGGTTGTGGGAAGAAAGGGCACTACGCCAGCGTCTGCAAGGCTAAACCTACCCCAAACTCCAGCAGTGCCGTGAGTGGGCCGCCATCTTGGACGCCGCTATCTTGGACGCCATCTTGTACGGCTCCAGCCGCGTGTGGATCATGGGTGCCGCCATCTTGGACGCCTTCGACCATGGGTGATCCGTTCCAGCCGCCATTTTTGCAACGGGCCCCCGACTCACCCACCGCCTCACCTGATGACTGCAGCGACACGCCTGACCCTACGCTGGCCTCCGTTACACTGGACCAATCTAGACCTCACCAACTCGCCAGGTCCATGATGGACATTAAGGTAAATGGCCGCGCCACGACCTGCCTTTTCGACTGCGGGAGCACGGAGAGCTTTATCCACCCCGACACGGTGCGGCGTTACTCTCTCCCGGTCCTGCCAGCGCGCCACCGGGTCTCTATGGCCTCCAAGTCACATTCAGCGGACGTCGGCGGCTACTGCGTGGTGACCCTTTCGGTGAGGGGCACAGAGTACAGAAACTTTAAACTGCTTGTCCTGCCCCATCTCTGCGCTGCCGTTCTACTGGGGTTGGATTTTCAGTGCCACCTTAAGAGTGTCACGATGGCGTACGGTGGACCCCTTCCCCCACTCACAGTCTGCAACCAGCAGTTTTCAAATTGCCCGCCGCGCACCTTTTGCAGCCTCTCCAAGCTTAAAGTCACCTCCCCCCCCCGTTGTTCGCTAACCTCGCCCACGACTGTAAGCCCATCGCCGCCAAAAGCAGGCGATACAGCGCTGGTGACAGAGTTTTTATTAAATCTGAGGTGGAGTGGCTCCTGAAGGAGGGGATTATTGAAGCCAGCACCAGCCCCTGGCGAGCCCAGGTTGTGGTCATCAAGACCGGCGAGAAGCAGCGCCTGGTCATTGACTACAGCCAAACAATTAATCGATATACCCAACTGGACGCATACCCCCTCCCCCGCATATCTGATATGGTCAATCAGATCGCACAATACCGCATATTCTCCACCATTGACCTTAAGTCAGCATATCACCAACTCCCTATCCACTATGAGGACCGCCAGTATACTGCCTTCGAGGCAAACGGCCGCCTCTACCACTTCCTTCGGGTTCCCTTCGGCGTCACCAACGGGGTCTCCGTTTTCCAAAGGGAGATGGACCGGATGGTCGACCAGAATGCGTTGCAGGCCACTTTTCCCTACCTGGACAATGTGATCATCTGCGGCCATGACCTGCAGGACCATGACGCCAACCTCGACAAATTCTTCCGCACTGCCCAACTCCTAAACCTTACGTATAACAAGGAGAAGTGCATATTCCGCACAACCCGCCTCGCTATCCTTGGCTGTGTTGTGGAACACGGAGTCATCGGCCCCGACCCCGACCGGATGCGTCCCCTTATGGACCTTCCCCTGCCCCACTGCCTCAAGGCCCTGAAGAGATGCCTGGGGTTTTTCTCCTACTACGCCCAGTGGGTCCCTAATTATGCGGACAAAGCCCGTCCACTTATCAAGTCCACCTCTTTTCCCCTGGCGGCAGAGGCCTGCTTAGCCTTCCACCGTATCAAAGAGGACATTGCTAAAGCCACCATGCACGCGGTGGACGAGTCCATCCCCTTCCAGGTGGAGAGCGATGCGTCCGACTTTGCCCTGGCCGCTACCCTTAACCAGGCGGGAAGGCCCATGGCCTTCTTTTCACGAACCCTCCAAGGCTCCGAAATCAGACACTCCTCTGTCGAAAAGGAGGCCCAGGCCATTGTGGAAGCTGTGCGACATTGGAGGCATTACCTGGCCGGAAAACGATTCACCCTACTCACTGACCAGCGTTCAGTTGCTTTTATGTTTAATAACAAGCAGAGGGGCAAAATCAAAAACGACAAGATTTTGAGGTGGAGAATTGAACTTTCCACCTACAATTACGATATCTTGCACCGGCCCGGGAAACTCAATGAGCCCCCGGACGCTCTATCGCGAGGTACATGTGCCAACGCACAGGGTGATAGACTGCGGGCCCTTCACAATGACCTCTGCCACCCGGGGGTCACCAGGTTCTTCCATTTCATCAAGGCCCGCAACCTGCCTTACTCCATCGAGGAGGTCAGGACCATGACCAGGAACTGCCAAGTCTGTGCCGAGTGCAAACCGCACTTTTATAGGCCAGACAGAGCACACCTGATAAAAGCCACTCGACCCTTTGAGCACCTGAGCGTCGATTTTAAAGGGCCCCGCCCCTCCTCTGACCGCAACGCGTACTTCCTCACTATCATCGCCGAGTACTCCCGTTTTCCGTTTGCCATCCCCTGCCCAGACATGACCAGTGCTACGGTCATTAAATGCCTGAACGACCTCTTCGCCTTGTTCGGTTTCCCCAGCTATATCCATAGCGACCGGGGCTCATCGTTTATGAGCGACGAACTCCGCCAGTACCTGCTCGTGAGAGGTATTGCCACGAGCAGGACCACCAGCTACAACCCCCGGGGGAACGGACAGGTAGAAAGAGAGAATGCGACAGTTTGGAAGGCCGCCCTGCTAGCCTTAAAATCTAAGGGCCTTCCAACCTCCCGCTGGCAGGATGTCCTCCCCGATGCGCTCCACTCCATTCGGTCACTGCTCTGTACTACCACTAACGCCACGCCTCACGATAAAATGTTCATCTTCCCTAGGAAGTCCACATCGGGGACCTCGCTACCACCATGGCTGATGTCTCCAGGGCCTGTCCTACTTCGGAAGCACGTGAGGACCCATAAAACGGCCCCCCTGGTTCAGAGGGTCAACCTCCTCCACGCCAACCCTCAGTATGCCTACGTTGCGTACCCGGATGGGCGGGAGGACACAGTCTCCATACGAGACCTCGCACCCTCGGGGGCCCCTGACCCCATCACCCACTACCCACTACCATTGCCCTTCACCGCTACCCACAATGCACCGGCGGCAACGGACCCATACCTAACCCCTGTAGACGGCACGCCGTGGCCCCGTGACCCGTCATTGATCACCAACCAACTCAACACCCATGAGGACGACACGCCAGTGCTCCGGCCCACGCGGGACTCGGCGTCGGAAGCTGCACCACCTCAGCCGTCGCCACGACGATCACGACGGCATACAAGACCCCCAGAAAGACTTAATTATACGAACTTTTAATACACTTCACCCCGTCGGACTCATTTTTAAGCAAAGGGTGAATGTGGTAAACCACTGTTGTTCACTTCACTGTTGTTCACTGTTGTTCACTTCACTGTTGTTCACTCTTGCCCATTGTTGTACCTGTCTGTGCATGCCTCAGCTGGCTCCACCCCTGGCTCCACCTATATGCCCTGGTATAAAGGCGGCTGCTCTGCAGTTCCCCAGGCATTCAGGACCGGTCGACCACTAGAGGCATGCCTTCGTTCTTTAGCTAATAAAAGCCTGTTTGTTACTCTCTTAACTTCCAGTCTTTCTCAGTAATTGATAGCGCATCAGGGGGGAAGAGAGAGAGCGACTGGGGGGGGAAGAGAGAGAGCGACTGGGGGGGAAGAGAGAGAGCGACTGGGGGGGGAAGAGAGAGAGCGACGGGGGGGAAGAGAGAGAGCGACTGGGGGGGAAGAGAGAGAGCGACTGGGGGGAAGAGAGAGAGCGACTGGGGGGAAGAGAGAGAGCGACTGGGGGGGAAGAGAGAGAGCGACTGGGGGGAAGAGAGAGAGCGACTGGGGGGGAAGAGAGAGAGCGACTGGGGGGGAAGAGAGAGAGCGACGGGGGGGGAACAGAGAGAGCGACTGGTGGGGGGAAGAGAGAGAGCGACTGGTGGGGGGAAGAGAGAGAGCGACTTGGGGGGAAGAGAGAGAGCGACTGGGGGGGGAAGAGAGAAAGCGACTTGGGGGGGAAGAGAGAGAGCGACTGGGGGGGAAGAGAGAGAGCGACTGGGGGGGAAGAGAGAGAGCGACTGGGGGGGAAGAGAGAGAGCGACTGGGGGGGAAGAGAGAGAGCGACTGGGGGGGAAGAGAGAGAGCGACTGGGGGGAAGAGAGAGAGCGACTGGGGGGGAAGAGAGAGAGCGACTGGGGGGGAAGAGAGAGAGCGACTGGGGGGGAAGAGAGAGAGCGACTGGGGGGGAAGAGAGAGAGCGACTGGGGGGGAAGAGAGAGAGCGACTGGGGGGGAAGAGAGAGAGCGACTGGGGGGGAAGAGAGAGCGACTGGGGGGAAGAGAGAGAGCGACTGGGGGGGAAGAGAGAGAGCGACTGGGGGGGAAGAGAGAGAGCGACTGGGGGGAAGAGAGAGAGCGACTGGGGGGGAAGAGAGAGAGCGACTGGGGGGGAAGAGAGAGAGCGACTGGGGGGGAAGAGAGAGAGCGACTGGGGGGGAAGAGAGAGAGCGACTGGGGGGGACGAGAGAGAGCGACGGGGGGGGAAGAGAGAGAGCGACGGGGGGGGGGAAGAGAGAGAGCGACTGGGGGGGGAAGAGAGAGAGCGACTGGGGGGAAGAGAGAGAGCGACTGGGGGGAAGAGAGAGAGCGACTGGGGGGGAAGAGAGAGAGCGACTGGGGGGGAAGAGAGAGAGCGACTGGGGGGGAAGAGAGAGAGCGACTGGGGGGGGAAGAGAGAGAGCGACTGGGGGGGAAGAGAGAGAGCGACTGGGGGGAAGAGAGAGAGCGATGGGGGGAAGAGAGAGAGCGACTGGGGGGAAGAGAGAGAGCGACTGGGGGGAAGAGAGAGAGCGACTGGGGGGAAGAGAGAGAGCGACTGGGGGGAAGAGAGAGAGCGACTGGGGGGAAGAGAGAGAGCGACTGGGGGGAAGAGAGAGAGCGACTGGGGGGAAGAGAGAGAGCGACTGGGGGGAAGAGAGAGAGCGACTGGGGGGAAGAGAGAGAGCGACTGGGGGGAAGAGAGAGAGCGACTGGGGGAAGAGAGAGAGCGACTGGGGGGAAGAGAGAGAGCGACTGGGGGGAAGAGAGAGAGCGACTGGGGGGAAGAGAGAGAGCGACTGGGGGGAAGAGAGAGAGCGACGGGGGAAGAGAGAGAGCGACTGGGGGGAAGAGAGAGAGCGACTGGGGGGAAGAGAGAGAGCGACTGGCGGGAAGAGAGAGAGCGACTGGGGGGAAGAGAGAGAGCGACTGGGGGGAAGAGAGAGAGCGACTGGGGGGAAGAGAGAGAGCGACTGGGGGGAAGAGAGAGAGCGACTGGGGGGAAGAGAGAGAGCGACTGGGGGGAAGAGAGAGAGCGACTGGGGGAAGAGAGAGAGCGACTGGGGGAAGGGGAGGGGGGAAGGGGGTGGGAGGGGGAGGGGGGGAAGGGGAGGGGATGGGGGGAGTGGAGGGGGAGGGGACGGGGGGAGTGGAGGGGGAGGGGAGGGGAGGGGGGAGAGGAGGGGGAGGGGAAGGGGGGGAGGGGAGGGGAGGGGAGGGGGAGGAGGGGGGAGGGGAGGGGGAGGCGGGGAGGAGGGGGAGGAGGGAGGGGGGGAGGAGGAGGGAGAGGGGGAGGGGAGGAGGGGGAAGAGGGGGAGGGGGAGGAGGGGGGAGGGGGAGGAGGGGGGAGGGGGAGAGGAGAGGGGAGGGGGGAGAGGAGAGGGAGCGGGGGGAGAGGAGAGGGAGCGGGGGGAGAGGAGAGGGAGCAGGGGGGAGAGGAGAGGGAGCGGGGGGAGAGGAGAGGGAGCGGGGGGAGAGGAGAGGGAGCGGGGGGAGAGGAGAGGGAGTGGGGGGAGAGGAGGGGAGGGGAGGGGAGAGGGAGCGGGGGGGAGGGGATGGGGGAAGGGGGAAGGGAGGGGGGAAGGGGGAGGGGAGGGGAGGGGAAGGGGGAGGGGAGGGGAGGGGGCAGAGTCCCCGAGCCCTGCACCCCCCCGATCTCCCGAGG
>NW_028226492.1:0-37117 GCF_052327205.1 Somniosus microcephalus
AGAGAGAGAGATTGGGAGTGAGAGAGAGATTGGGAGTGTGAGAGAGAGATTGGGAGTGTGAGAGAGAGAGAGATTGGGAGTGTGAGAGAGAGAGAGATTGGGAGTGTGAGAGAGAGAGAGAGATTGGGAGTGTGAGAGAGAGAGAGATTGGGAGTGTGAGAGAGAGAGAGAGATTGGGAGTGTGAGAGAGAGAGAGATTGGGAGTGTGAGAGAGAGAGAGAGATTGGAGTGTGAGAGAGAGAGATTGGGAGTGAGAGAGAGATTGGGAGTGTGAGAGAGAGAGAGATTGGAGTGTGAGAGAGATTGGGAGTGTGAGAGAGAGAGAGACTGGGAGTGAGAGAGAGAGGTTGGGAGTGTGAGAGAGAGAGAGATTGGGAGTGAGAGAGAGAGATTGGGAGTGTTAGAGAGAGACACTGGGAGTGAGAGAGAGAGAGATTGGGAGTATGAGAGAGAGAGAGAGAGTTTGGGGAGTATGAGAGAGAGAGAGAGAGATTGGGAGTGTGAGAGAGAGAGATTGGGAGTGTGAGAGAGAGAGAGATTGGGAGTGTGAGAGAGAGAGATTGGGAGTGTGAGAGAGAGAGAGATTGGGAGTGTGAGAGAGAGAGAGATTGGGAGTGTGAGAGAGAGAGAGATTGGGGGTGTGAGAGAGAGATTGGGAGTGTGAGAGAGAGAGAGATTGGGAGTGTGAGAGAGAGGGAGATTGGAGTGTGAGAGAGAGATTGGGAGTGTGAGAGAGAGAGATTGGGAGTGTGAGAGAGAGAGAGATTGGGAGTGTGAGAAAGAGAGAGAGAGAGATTGGGAGTGTGAGAGAGAGATTGGGAGTGTGAGAGAGAGAGAGATTGGGAGTGTGAGAGAGAGAGAGAGAGGTTGGGAGTGTGAGAGAGAGAGATTGGGAGTGTGAGAGAGAGAGAGAGAGATTGGGAGTGTGAGAGAGAGAGAGAGATTGGGAGTGTGAGAGAGAGAGAGATTGGGAGTGTGAGAGAGAGAGAGAGGTTGGGAGTGTGAGAGAGAGAGACTGGGAGTGTGTGAGAGAGAGAGACTGGGAGTGTGAGAGAGAGAGAGATTGGGAGTGTGAGAGAGAGAGATTGGGAGTGTGAGAGAGAGTAATTGGGAGTGTGAGACAGAGAGAGATTGGGAGTGAGAGAGAGAGAGCGATTGGGAGTGTGAGAGAGAGAGAGCATTGGGAGTGTGTGAGAGAGAGATTGGGAGTGTGAGAGAGAGAGAGATTGGGAGTGAGAGAGAGAGAGAGAGATTGGGAGTGAGAGAGAGAGAGAGATTGGGAGTGTGCGAGAGAGATTGGGAGTGTGAGAGAGAGAGAGATTGGGAGTGTGTGAGAGAGAGACGACTGGGAGTGTGAGAGAGAGAGATTGGGAGTGTGAGAGAAAGAGACTGGGCGTGTGAGAGAGAGAGATTATGATTGTGAGAGAGAGATTGGGAGTGTGAGAGAGAGAGATTGGGAGTGTGAGAGAGAGAGATTGGGAGTGAGAGAGAGAGAGATTGGGAGTGTGAGAGAGAGAGAGATTGGGAGTGTCAGAGAGAGAGATTGGGAGTGTGAGAGAGAGAGATTGGGAGTGTGAGAGAGAGAGATTGGGAGTGTGAGAGAGAGAGAGAGATTGGGAGTGTGAGAGAGAGAGAGATTGGGAGTGTGAGAGAGAGAGATTGGGAGTGTGAGAGAGAGAGATTGGGAGTGTGAGAGAGAGAGATTGGGAGTGTGAGAGAGAGAGAGATTGGGAGTGAGAGAGAGAGATTGGGAGTGTTAGAGAGAGATACTGGGAGTGAGAGAGAGAGAGATTGGAGTTTGAGAGAGAGAGAGAGAGAGATTGGGAGTATGAGAGAGAGAGAGAGAGATTGGAGTGTGAGAGAGAGAGATTGGGAGTGTGAGAGAGAGAGAGAAAGATTGGGAGTGTGAGAGAGAGAGAGAGATTGGGAGTGTGAGAGAGAGAGATTGGGAGTGTGAGAGAGAGGGATTGGGAGTGTGAGAGAGAGAGAGATTGGGAGTGTGAGAGAGAGAGAGAGATTGGGAGTGTGAGAGAGAGATTGGGAGTGTGAGAGAGAGAGAGAGAGATTGGGAGTGTGGGAGAGAGAGAGATTGGGGAGTGTGAGAGAGAGAGATAGATTGGGAGTGTGAGAGAGAGAGGGATTGGAAGAGAGAGAGAGAGAGAGAGATTGGGAGTGTGAGAGAGAGAGACATTGGGAGTGAGCAGAGGAGAGATTGGGAGTGTTAGAGAGATACACTGGGAGTGAGAGAGAGAGAGATAGAGATTGGGAGTATGAGAGAGAGAGAGAGAGATTGGGAGTGTGAGAGAGAGAGACATTGGGAGTGAGAGAGAGAGATTGGGAGTGTTAGAGAGAGACACTGGGAGTGAGAGAGAGAGAGAGAGAGATTGGGGAGTATGAGAGAGAGAGAGAGAGATTGGGAGTGTGAGAGAGAGAGAGAGATTGGGAGTGTGAGAGAGAGAGAGATTGGGGAGTGTGAAGAGAGAGAGAGATTGGGAGTGTGAGAGAGAGAGAGATTGGGAGTGTGAGAGAGAGAGAGAGATTGGGAGTGTGAGAGAGAGAGAGATTGGGAGTGAGAGAGAGAGAGAGAGATTGGGAGTGTGAGAGAGAGAGAGATTGGGAGTGTGAGAGAGAGAGAGAGAGATTGGGAGTGTGAGAGAGAGAGAGATTGGGAGTGTGAGAGAGAGAGAGATTGGGAGTGTGAGAGAGAGAGAGATTGGGAGTGTGAGAGAGAGAGAGAATTGGATGATCTGTCAAAATTGAGATTAGTCCTAGGAGAAGGAGACAGACCATACCTTGGGGCCAAATATGTAACAACATGTCACAACCTGAGGACTGTTTAAAAATTAATATTGAACGTACCAAATGAAGTACAAAGACTGTTTAAAATTAATATTGTTTAAAAGTAATATTGTATGGACCCAACAAATGTCAAATCGATTGACACCTACAGAATGTTGGAAACTGTACCTTTTTGCTATGTAAGCTTTGGCAATATGGTTCTCTGTAAACTTTCATGCCAATAAAGCATTTTAATTGGAATTGGAAAAAAAAATTGGAGAGATTGGGAGTGTGAGAGAGAGAGAGAGATTGGGAGTGTGAGAGAGAGAGAGAGATTGGTGTGTGAGAGAGAGAGAGATTGGGAGTGTGAGAGAGAGAGAGATTGGGCGTGTGAGAGAGAGAGAGAGAGATTGGGAGTGTGAGAGAGAGAGATTGGGAGGTGAGAGAGAGATTGGGAGTGTGAGAGAGAGATTGGGAGTGTGAGAGAGAGAGAGATTGGGAGTGTGAGAGAGAGAGAGATTGGGAGTGTGAGAGAGAGAGAGAGAGAGAGAGCTCCCCAGACACCCTTCATTTCAAAGCCTTTCAGACCCAAGAGCTAAACCCAGAAAAGAGTCCCCTGAGTCAGCTGCTACTGAAACTAAGTACTCAGCCGGACCCTGACCAGCCCCAGACCAACACAGCCGTCCAAACACCAATCCGAGTGAACCAAATCATTAAACAATGCAAAGAAACCTACCTGGAACATTGAACAAAATAACCGAAAACCAAAGCAGATTAGAATGTTACCGGGCCCTAAAAAGAGAATATAAACTGGCAGACTACCTCACGACCATCAGAGACACAAAACAGAGACAGACCCTCACCAGGTACAGACTAAGCGACCACCAACTGGAAATTGAAAAAGGCAGATACAAGAAATCCTGGCAGCCTAGAGAGAATAGAATATGCGATCAATGTCTGGCTGGCGAGGTTGAAACAGAAATGCATTTCCTCCTAAAATGCGAAAAATTCAACACATCAAGAAACATATTATTCAACAAGCTAAGCCAAACAACCCAGATTTCAAGGAATTGGATGATCTGTCAAAATTGAGATTAGTCCTAGGAGAAGGAGACAGACCATACCTTGGGGCTAAATATGTAACAACATGTCACAACCTGAGGACTGTTTAAAAGTAAGACTGTTTAAAATTAATATTGAACGTACCAAATGAAGTAGAAAGACTGTTTAAAATTAATATTGTTTAAAAGTAATATTGTATATACCCAACAAATGTCAAATCGATTGACACCTACAGAATGTTGGAAAACTGTACCTTTTTGCTATGTAAGCTTTGGCAATATGGTTCTCTGTAAACTTTCATGCCAATAAAGCATTTGAACTGAACTGAACTGAACTGATTGGGAGTGTGAGAGAGAGAGAGATTGGGAGTGTGAGAGAGAGAGAGAGATTGGGAGTGTGAGAGAGAGAGAGATTGGAGTGTGAGAGAGAGAGAGAGATTGGGAGTGTGAGAGAGAGAGATTGGGAGTGAGAGAGCAGATGGGAGTGTGAGAGAGAGAGAGATTGGAGTGTGAGAGAGATTGGGAGTGTGAGAGAGAGAGAGACTGGGAGTGAGAGAGAGAGGTTGGGAGTGTGAGAGAGAGAGAGATTGGGAGTGAGAGAGAGAGATTGGGAGTGTTAGAGAGAGACACTGGGAGTGAGAGAGAGAGATTGGGAGTATGAGAGAGAGAGAGAGAGTTTGGGAGTATGAGAGAGAGAGAGAGAGATTGGGAGTGTGAGAGAGAGAGATTGGGAGTGTGAGAGAGAGAGAGATTTGGGAGTGTGAGAGAGAGAGAGATTGGGAGTGTGAGAGAGAGAGAGATTGGGAGTGTGAGAGAGAGAGAGATTGGGAGTGTGAGAGAGAGCGAGATTGGGGTGTGAGAGAGAGATTGGGAGTGTGAGAGAGAGAGAGATTGGGAGTGTGAGAGAGAGAGAGAGATTGGGAGTGTGAGAGAGAGATTGGGAGTGTTAGAGAGAGAGATTGGGAGTGTGAGAGAGAGAGAGATTGGAGTGTGAGAGAGAGAGAGAGAGATTGGGAGTGTGAGAGAGAGATTGGGAGTGTGAGAGAGAGAGAGAGATTGGGAGTGTGAGAGAGAGAGAGAGGTTGGGAGTGTGAGAGAGAGAGATTGGGAGTGAGAGAGAGAGAGAGAGATTGGGAGTGAGAGAGAGAGAGAGATTGGGAGTGTGCGAGAGAGATTGGGAGTGTGAGAGAGAGAGAGATTGGGAGTGTGAGAGAGAGAGAGACTGGGAGTGTGAGAGAGAGAGATTGGGAGTGTGAGAGAAAGAGACTGGGCGTGTGAGAGAGAGAGAGATTATGATTGTGAGAGAGAGATTGGGAGTGTGAGAGAGAGAGATTGGGAGTGTGAGAGAGAGAGATTGGGAGTGAGAGAGAGAGAGATTGGGAGTGTGAGAGAGAGAGAGATTGGGAGTGTCAGAGAGAGAGATTGGGAGTGTGTGAGAGAGAGATTGGGAGTGTGAGAGAGAGAGATTGGGAGTGTGAGAGAGAGAGAGATTGGGAGTGTGAGAGAGAGAGAGATTGGGAGTGTGAGAGAGAGAGATTGGGAGTGTGAGAGAGAGAGATTGGGAGTGTGAGAGAGAGAGATTGGGAGTGTGAGAGAGAGAGAGATTGGGAGTGAGAGAGAGAGATTGGGAGTGTTAGAGAGAGACACTGGGAGTGAGAGAGAGAGAGATTGGGAGTTTGAGAGAGAGAGAGAGAGAGATTAGGAGTATGAGAGAGAGAGAGAGAGATTGGGAGTGTGAGAGAGAGAGATTGGGAGTGTGAGAGAGAGAGAGAAAGATTGGGAGTGTGAGAGAGAGAGAGATTGGGAGTGTGAGAGAGAGAGATTGGGAGTGTGAGAGAGAGGGATTGGGAGTGTGAGAGAGAGAGAGATTGGGAGTGTGAGAGAGAGAGAGATTGGGAGTGTGAGAGAGAGATTGGGAGTGTGAGAGAGAGAGAGAGAGATTGGGAGTGTGAGAGAGAGAGAGATTGGGAGTGTGAGAGAGAGAGATAGATTGGGAGTGTGAGAGAGAGAGAGAGGTTGGGAGTGTGAGAGAGAGAGATTGGGAGTGTGAGAGAGAGAGAGATTGGGAGTGTGAGAGAGAGAGGGATTGGAAGAGAGAGAGAGAGAGAGAGATTGGGAGTGTGAGAGAGAGAGACATTGGGAGTGAGAGAGAGAGATTGGGAGTGTTAGAGAGAGACACTGGGAGTGAGAGAGAGAGAGATAGAGATTGGGAGTATGAGAGAGAGAGAGAGAGATTGGGAGTGTGAGAGAGAGAGACATTGGGAGTGAGAGAGAGAGATTGGGAGTGTTAGAGAGAGACACTGGGAGTGAGAGAGAGAGAGAGAGAGATTGGGAGTATGAGAGAGAGAGAGAGAGATTGGGAGTGTGAGAGAGAGAGAGATTGGGAGTGTGAGAGAGAGAGAGATTGGGAGTGTGAGAGAGAGAGAGATTGGGAGTGTGAGAGAGAGAGAGATTGGGAGTGTGAGAGAGAGAGAGAGATTGGGAGTGTGAGAGAGAGAGAGATTGGGAGTGAGAGAGAGAGAGAGAGATTGGGAGTGTGAGAGAGAGAGAGATTGGGAGTGTGAGAGAGAGAGAGAGAGATTGGGAGTGTGAGAGAGAGAGAGAGATTGGGAGTGTGAGAGAGAGAGAGGTTGGAAGCCCTACATGCAGAATTCTGCCGAAGCATCCTTCGCACCCAAAGGAAAACGCCAACAAATGCATGCAGAGCCGAACTAGGCAGATACCCACTGATAATAAACATCCAAAAACGAGCACTAAACTTCCTAAATCACCTCAAATCTAGCTCCCCAGACACCCTTCATTTCAAAGCCTTTCAGACCCAAGAGCTAAACCCAGAAAAGAGTCCCCTGAGTCAGCTGCTACGGAAACTAAGTACTCAGCCGGACCCTGACCAGCCCCAGACCAACACAGCCGCCCAAACACCAATCCGAGTGAACCAAATCATTAAAAAATGCAAAGAAACCTACCTGGAACATTGGAACAAAATAACCAAAAGCCAAAGCAGATTAGAATGTTACCGGGCCCTAAAAAGAGAATATAAACTGGCAGACTACCTCACGACCATCAGAGACACAAAACAGAGACAGACCCTCACCAGGTACAGACTAAGCGACCACCAACTGGAAATTGAAAAAGGCAGATACAAGAAATCCTGGCAGCCTAGAGAGAATAGAATATGCGATCAATGTCTGGCTGGCGAGGTTGAAACAGAAATGCATTTCCTCCTAAAATGCGAAAAATTCAACACATCAAGAAACATATTATTCAACAAGCTAAGCCAAACAACCCCAGATTTCAAGGAATTGGATGATCTGTCAAAATTGAGATTAGTCCTAGGAGAAGGAGACAGACCATACCTTGGGGCCAAATATGTAACAACATGTCACAACCTGAGGACTGTTTAAAATTAAGACTGTTTAAAATTAATATTGAACGTACCAAATGAAGTACAAAGACTGTTTAAAATTAATATTGTTTAAAAGTAATATTGTATGTACCCAACAAATGTCAAATCGATTGACACCTACAGAATGTTGGAAAACTGTACCTTTTTGCTATGTAAGCTTTGGCAATATGGTTCTCTGTAAACTTTCATGCCAATAAAGCATTTTAATTGGAAAATTGGAATTGGAATTGGATTGGGAGTGTGAGAGAGAGAGAGATTGGGAGTGTGAGAGAGAGAGAGATTGGGAGTGTGAGAGAGAGAGAGAGATTGGGAGTGTGAGAGAGAGAGAGATTGGGTGTGTGAGAGAGAGAGAGATTGGGAGTGTGAGAGAGAGAGAGATTGGGCGTGTGAGAGAGAGAGAGAGAGATTGGGAGTGTGAGAGAGAGAGATTGGGAGTGAGAGAGAGATGGGAGTGTGAGAGAGAGAGAGATTGGAGTGTGAGAGAGATTGGGAGTGTGAGAGAGAGAGAGACTGGGAGTGAGAGAGAGAGGTTGGGAGTGTGAGAGAGAGAGAGATTGGGAGTGAGAGAGAGAGATTGGGAGTGTTAGAGAGAGACACTGGGAGTGAGAGAGAGAGAGATTGGGAGTATGAGAGAGAGAGAGAGAGTTTGGGAGTATGAGAGAGAGAGAGAGAGATTGGGAGTGTGAGAGAGAGAGATTGGGAGTGTGAGAGAGAGAGAGATTGGGAGTGTGAGAGAGAGAGAGATTGGGAGTGTGAGAGAGAGAGAGATTGGGAGTGTGAGAGAGAGAGAGATTGGGAGTGTGAGAGAGAGAGAGATTGGGGGTGTGAGAGAGAGATTGGGAGTGTGAGAGAGAGAGAGATTGGGAGTGTGAGAGAGAGAGAGATTGGGAGTGTGAGAGAGAGATTGGGAGTGTGAGAGAGAGAGATTGGGAGTGTGAGAGAGAGAGAGATTGGGAGTGTGAGAGAGAGAGAGAGAGATTGGGAGTGTGAGAGAGAGATTGGGAGTGTGAGAGAGAGAGAGAGATTGGGAGTGTGAGAGAGAGAGAGAGGTTGGGAGTGTGAGAGAGAGAGATTGGGAGTGTGAGAGAGAGAGAGAGAGATTGGGAGTGTGAGAGAGAGAGAGAGATTGGGAGTGTGAGAGAGAGAGAGAGGTTGGGAGTGTGAGAGAGAGAGATTGGGAGTGTGAGAGAGAGAGACCGTTTTATGCGTCCTCACGTGCCTCCGCAGTAGGACGGGCCCAGGAGAAGTCAACCATGCCGGTAGCGAGGTTCCCGATGTAGACTTCCGGGGGAAAACGAACATTTTCTCATGAGGGGTCGCATTAGTGGCAGTACAAAGCAGTGACCGAATGGAGTGAAGCGCTGCAGGGAGGACCTCCTGCCAGCGGGAGGTCAGAAGGCCCTTAGATGTTAGTGCTAAGAGGACTGCCTTCCAAACCGTCGCGTTCTCCCTTTCCACCTGGCCGTTCCCCCGGGGGTTGTAACTGGTGGTCCTGCTCGTGGCGATACCTCTTGTTAGCAGGTACTGCCGAAGTTCGTCGCTCATGAACGATGAGCCCCTGTCGCTATGTATATAGCTGGGGAACCCGAACAGAGCGAAGATGTCATTCAGACACTTGATGACCGTGGTACTGGTCATGTCTGGGCAAGGGATGGCAAAGGGGAAACGGGAGTACTCATCAACTATGTTGAGGAAGTACACATTGCGGTCAGCGGAGGGGAGGGGCCCTTTAAAATCGACGCTCAGGCGTTCGAAGGGGCGGGTGGCCTTGATCAGGCTTGCTCTGTCCGGCCTATAGAAGTGCGGTTTGCACTCGGCGCAGATTTGGCAGCTCTTGGTCATGGTCCTGACCTCCTCGATGGAGTAGGGCAGGTTACGGGATTTGATAAAATGGAAAAACCTGGTGACCCCCGGGTGGCAGAGGTCATTGTGGAGGGACTGCAGCCTATCACTCTGCGCGTTGGCGCATGTACCACGTGATAGGGCATCTGGGGGCTCATTGAGTTTCCCTGGCCGATACAAGATATCATAATTGTAGGTGGAGAGTTCGATTCTCCACCTCAAGATCTTGTCGTTCTTGATTTTACCCCTCTGCTTATTATTAAACATAAAAGCTACTGAACGCTGGTCAGTGAGCAGGGTAAATCGTTTCCCGGCCAGGTAATGCCTCCAGTGACGCACCACTTCTACAATAGCCTGGGCCTCCTTTTCGACGGAGGAGTGTCTCGTCTCGGGGCCCTGGAGGGTCCTTGAGAAAAAGGCCACGGGTCTGCCCGCCTGGTTAAGGGTCGCGGCTAGGGCGAAGTCGGAGGCATCGCTCTCCACTTGGAAGGGGATGGACTCATCCACCGCGTGCATTGCGGCCTTCGCGATATCGTTCTTGATAAGAGTGAAGGCTGCACACGCCTCTGGTGTCAGGGGGAAGGAGGTGGCTTTGATGAGGGGCCTGGCTTTGTCTGCATAGAGGGGCACCCACTGGGCGTAGTAGGAGAAAAACCCCAGGCATCTCTTCAGTGCTTTTTGGCAGTGGGGAAGGGGTAGCTCCATTAGGGGGCGCATTCTGTCGGGGTCGGGCCCGATGACTCCGTTCTCCACCACGCAGCCGAGGATGGCCAGGCGCTTGGTGTGAAACATACATTTTTCCTTATTGTACATTAGGTTCAGCCGTTGGGCCGTACGGAGGAAATTTGCTAGATTAACGTCGTGGTCCTGCTGGTCGTGGCCGCAGATGGTGACATTATCCAAATAGGGGAAGGTTGCCCGCAGCGCGTTCTGGTCAACCATTCGGTCCATCTCCCTTTGGAAGACCGAAACCCCGTTGGTGACGCCGAAGGGGACCCTAAGGAAGTGGTAGAGGCGGCCGTTTGCCTCGAAGGCAGTATACTGGCGGTCCTCATGGCGGATGGGCAGCTGGTGGTACGCTGACTTAAGGTCGATGGTGGAGAATACTTTGTATTGCGCAATCTGATTGACCATATCAGATATGCGAGGGAGGGGGTACGCGTCCAGCTGGGTGTACCGGTTTATGGTTTGGCTGTAGTCGATTACCATGCGGCGTTTTGCAGTGGTTTTAACGACTACAACCTGGGCTCGCCAGGGGCTAGTGCTACCTTCGATAATGCCCTCCTTCAAGAGCCGCTCCACCTCAGAGCTGATAAAAGCTCTGTCCCCGGCACTGTACCGCCTGCTTTTGGTAGCGATGGGTTTACAGTCGCGGGTGAGGTTAGCGAACAGGGGAGGGGGGGGGACTTTTAATGTGGAAAGGCTGCAGGTGGTTTGCAGCGGGCGATTTAAAAGTTGTTGGTTGCAGACTGTGAGTGGGGGGAGGGGTCCACCGTATGCTAGTGTGACACTCTTAAGGTGGCACTGAAAATCCAACCCTAGCAGGACGGCAGCGCAAAGACGGGGCAGGACTAGCAGTTTAAATTTTTGATATTCAGTGCCCCCTACTGACAGGGTCACCACACAGTAGCCGCTGATGTCCATTGACTGGGACTTGGATGCCATAGAAATGCGATGGTGCGTTGGCAGAATCGTGAGGGAGTGGCTACGTACCGTGTCGGGGTGGACGAAACTCTCTGTGCTCCCGCTGTCGATCAGGCAACTGGTGGCGCGGCCGTTTACCGTGATATCCATCATGGAGCTGGATAGATGGTGAGGGTGGCCTTGATCCAGCGTCACGGAGGCCAGTATGTGGCTTAGTGAGTCACTATAGTCATCCGCCGAGACGGTGGTCGGTTCCGGTGACGAAATGGCGGTTGAGTGCGTTGGATACGATGGCGGCGGATGCCATGCGGCCGGGGGTACACAAAATGGCGGATAAGATGGCTGCTCCCACGGCCCGCACGCTGCGCTGCTGGCTGGCTTCCCCTTGCAGGCGTTAGCGTAATGGCCTTTCTTCCCGCAGCCCGAGCAGGTAGCTGTCTTAGCTGGGCAGTGCGCTCTGGGATGTTTTAACTGGCCACAGAAATAGCATTTTTGGGCCTGGTTACTGGGCATCGAAGCAGTTCTTACTGGAGGCTGCTGTCTCGGTTGGGTCGCTGCAGCGGTTGGTGCCGGGGGCGGCGGTCCCGTGTCCCACGGTTTCGATTGCCATGTCTCGGCGCCGTTACGGGGGTATGCCTCGAGGTTTCGGTGGGCCTCCTCTAACGAGAGCGCAAGGGCAATGGCCGTCTTCAGGTCGGGTTCCTTGCTTTCTAGCAGTCTCTGCCGGGTGTGGTCTGACTGGAGGCCCCTGACGAAGGCATCACAGGCGAGTCCCTGCGCGTGCTCCACAGCCGTTACCGCTTTACAATCGCAGTCTCTGCAGAGTGCCAGTAGCGCCCGTGCAAATGCCCCTACCGATTCTCCCGGTTGCTGCCTGCGGGATCCCAAGAGGTGTCGGGCGTAAATTGTGTTCACTGGGCGCGTATATTGCCCTTTTAGTAGCTCGAGGGCCGCCACGTACGTATTAGAGTCCCGGATTAGCATATATACTTGATGGCTCACCTGGGCGGTCAAAATTTTCAGTTTGTGATCCTCCTCTGTAACCTGTGAGATTGCGAGGAAGGATTCAAAGCAGCTCAGCCAGTGTTCAAACTTGGCTGATGCACCCACATCTTGAGGGTCGAGGTCCAGGCGTGGTGGTCTGAGGGCTCTCAGCAATGTCTGCTGTATCCATTGCTGTTGTTGCTCCTCAGGTGTCGCCATTTAACTTTTAGCTAATAAAATTGATACGCTTATCAATTACTTCATAAAAGGTGATGAGTCGAAGAAGAGATGATGAGTCGAAAGAAGAGATGAATAAGGCTTTTATTAGCTAAGAAGAGACCATGCTTCTTCGTGAGTGACTGAACAAGTCTGAACGAAACCCACACAGTGGTGGGTGGAGTCAGCTGAGGCATGCCTCCATACACAGCGCCACCCAGAGGTGGCAATATACAATACAGTGGTTTACCACAGAGAGATTGGGAGTGTGAGAGAGAGATTGGGAGTGTGAGAGAGAGAGAGAGAGATTGGGAGTGTGAGAGAGAGAGAGATTGAGAGTGTGAGAGAGAGAGAGATTGGGAGTGTGAGAGAGAGAGATTGGGAGTGTGAGAGAGAGAGAGAGATTGGGAGTGAGAGAGAGAGAGAGATTGGCAGTGTGAGAGACAGAGGGCATCAGGGAGAATTTCTACCAAAAATTCACAAAAATATGCCCTGAATTCAGAAATTTGAATGACGACCAAAAACTCCCATACCTACTAGGGGAACAGAGAAATTGTGTAACCTTAGCGGCACACTATGTTACAGCTTGCCATAAACAGAGGGACCAACAGTAAACCTAAGAAAAGAGTATATATAAATTATACGAATGTATATATATATACACTCAGGGATATATCTGTTTATACACTGTTTGAATAGATCTGCGTTTATGTGTTCAACCATAAATGTTTTTCGATGCTTTGGCAACATAAGATGTCCCTTATCATGCCAATAAAGCGATTTGAATTGAATTGAATTGAGAGAGATTGGGAGTGTGAGAGAGAGAGACTGGGAGTGTGTGAGAGAGAGAGACTGGGAGTGTGAGAGAGAGAGAGATTGGGAGTGTGAGAGAGAGAGATTGGGAGTGTGAGAGAGAGAGAGATTGGGAGTGAGAGAGAGAGATTGGGAGTGTTAGAGAGAGACACTGGGAGTGAGAGAGAGAGAGATTGGGAGTTTGAGAGAGAGAGAGAGAGAGATTGGGAGTATGAGAGAGAGAGAGAGAGATTGGGAGTGTGAGAGAGAGAGATTGGGAGTGTGAGAGAGAGAGAGAAAGATTGGGAGTGTGAGAGAGAGAGAGATTGGGAGTGTGAGAGAGAGAGATTGGGAGTGTGAGAGAGAGGGATTGGGAGTGTGAGAGAGAGAGAGATTGGGAGTGTGAGAGAGAGAGAGATTGGGAGTGTGAGAGAGAGATTGGGAGTGTGAGAGAGAGAGAGAGAGATTGGGAGTGTGAGAGAGAGAGAGATTGGGAGTGTGAGAGAGAGAGATAGATTGGGAGTGTGAGAGAGAGAGAGAGGTTGGGAGTGTGAGAGAGAGAGATTGGGAGTGTGAGAGAGAGAGAGATTGGGAGTGTGAGAGAGAGAGGGATTGGAAGAGAGAGAGAGAGAGAGAGATTGGGAGTGTGAGAGAGAGAGACATTGGGAGTGAGAGAGAGAGATTGGGAGTGTTAGAGAGAGACACTGGGAGTGAGAGAGAGAGAGATGGGGAGTATGAGAGAGAGAGAGAGAGAGATTGGGAGTATGAGAGAGAGAGAGAGAGATTGGGAGTGTGAGAGAGAGAGAGATTGGGAGTGTGAGAGAGAGAGAGATTGGGAGTGTGAGAGAGAGAGAGATTGGGAGTGTGAGAGAGAGAGAGATTGGGAGTGTGAGAGAGAGAGAGAGATTGGGAGTGTGAGAGAGAGAGAGATTGGGAGTGAGAGAGAGAGAGAGAGATTGGGAGTGTGAGAGAGAGAGAGATTGGGAGTGTGAGAGAGAGAGAGAGAGATTGGGAGTGTGAGAGAGAGAGAGATTGGGAGTGTGGGAGAGAGAGAGATTGGGAGTGTGAGAGAGAGAGAGATTGGGAGTGTGAGAGAGAGAGAGATTGGGAGTGTGAGAGAGAGAGAGAGATTGGGAGTGTGAGAGAGAGAGAGATTGGGAGTGTGAGAGAGAGAGAGATTGGGAGTGTGAGAGAGAGAGAGATTGGGCGTGTGAGAGAGAGAGAGAGATTGGGAGTGTGAGAGAGAGAGATTGGGAGTGAGAGAGAGATTGGGAGTGTGAGAGAGAGATTGGGAGTGTGAGAGAGAGAGAGATTGGGAGTGTGAGAGAGAGAGAGATTGGGAGTGTGAGAGAGAGAGAGAGATTGGGAGTGTGAGAGAGAGAGAGATTGGGAGTGTGAGAGAGAGAGAGAGATTGGGAGTGTGAGAGAGAGAGAGATTGGGAGTGTGAGAGAGAGAGAGAGATTGGGAGTGTGAGAGAGAGAGATTGGGAGTGAGAGAGAGATTGGGAGTGTGAGAGAGAGAGAGATTGGAGTGTGAGAGAGATTGGGAGTGTGAGAGAGAGAGAGACTGGGAGTGAGAGAGAGAGGTTGGGAGTGTGAGAGAGAGAGAGATTGGGAGTGAGAGAGAGAGATTGGGAGTGTTAGAGAGAGACACTGGGAGTGAGAGAGAGAGAGATTGGGAGTATGAGAGAGAGAGAGAGAGTTTGGGAGTGTGAGAGAGAGAGAGAGATTGGGAGTGTGAGAGAGAGAGAGAGATTGGGAGTGTGAGAGAGAGAGAGAGGTTGGGAGTGTGAGAGAGAGAGATTGGGAGTGTGAGAGAGAGAGACCGTTTTATGCGTCCTCACGTGCCTCCGCAGTAGGACGGGCCCAGGAGAAGTCAACCATGCCGGTAGCGAGGTTCCCGATGTAGACTTCCGGGGGAAAACGAACATTTTCTCATGAGGGGTCGCATTAGTGGCAGTACAAAGCAGTGACCGAATGGAGTGAAGCGCTGCAGGGAGGACCTCCTGCCAGCGGGAGGTCGGAAGGCCCTTAGATGTTAGTGCTAAGAGGACTGCCTTCCAAACCGTCGCGTTCTCCCTTTCCACCTGGCCGTTCCCCCGGGGGTTGTAACTGGTGGTCCTGCTCGTGGCGATACCTCTTGTTAGCAGGTACTGCCGAAGTTCGTCGCTCATGAACGATGAGCCCCTGTCGCTATGTATATAGCTGGGGAACCCGAACAGAGCGAAGATGTCATTCAGACACTTGATGACCGTGGTACTGGTCATGTCTGGGCAAGGGATGGCAAAGGGGAAACGGGAGTACTCATCAACTATGTTGAGGAAGTACACATTGCGGTCAGCGGAGGGGAGGGGCCCTTTAAAATCGACGCTCAGGCGTTCGAAGGGGCGGGTGGCCTTGATCAGGCTTGCTCTGTCCGGCCTATAGAAGTGCGGTTTGCACTCGGCGCAGATTTGGCAGCTCTTGGTCATGGTCCTGACCTCCTCGATGGAGTAGGGCAGGTTACGGGATTTGATAAAATGGAAAAACCTGGTGACCCCCGGGTGGCAGAGGTCATTGTGGAGGGACTGCAGCCTATCACTCTGCGCGTTGGCGCATGTACCACGTGATAGGGCATCTGGGGGCTCATTGAGTTTCCCTGGCCGATACAAGATATCATAATTGTAGGTGGAGAGTTCGATTCTCCACCTCAAGATCTTGTCGTTCTTGATTTTACCCCTCTGCTTATTATTAAACATAAAAGCTACTGAACGCTGGTCAGTGAGCAGGGTAAATCGTTTCCCGGCCAGGTAATGCCTCCAGTGACGCACCGCTTCTACAATAGCCTGGGCCTCCTTTTCGACGGAGGAGTGTCTCGTCTCGGGGCCCTGGAGGGTCCTTGAGAAAAAGGCCACGGGTCTGCCCGCCTGGTTAAGGGTCGCGGCTAGGGCGAAGTCGGAGGCATCGCTCTCCACTTGGAAGGGGATGGACTCATCCACCGCGTGCATTGCGGCCTTCGCGATATCGTTCTTGATAAGAGTGAAGGCTGCACACGCCTCTGGTGTCAGGGGGAAGGAGGTGGCTTTGATGAGGGGCCTGGCTTTGTCTGCATAGAGGGGCACCCACTGGGCGTAGTAGGAGAAAAACCCCAGGCATCTCTTCAGTGCTTTTTGGCAGTGGGGAAGGGGTAGCTCCATTAGGGGGCGCATTCTGTCGGGGTCGGGCCCGATGACTCCGTTCTCCACCACGCAGCCGAGGATGGCCAGGCGCTTGGTGTGAAACATACATTTTTCCTTATTGTACATTAGGTTCAGCCGTTGGGCCGTACGGAGGAAATTTGCTAGATTAACGTCGTGGTCCTGCTGGTCGTGGCCGCAGATGGTGACGTTATCCAAATAGGGGAAGGTTGCCCGCAGCGCGTTCTGGTCAACCATTCGGTCCATCTCCCTTTGGAAGACCGAAACCCCGTTGGTGACGCCGAAGGGGACCCTAAGGAAGTGGTAGAGGCGGCCGTTTGCCTCGAAGGCAGTATACTGGCGGTCCTCATGGCGGATGGGCAGCTGGTGGTACGCTGACTTAAGGTCGTTGGTGGAGAATACTTTGTATTGCGCAATCTGATTGACCATATCAGATATGCGAGGGAGGGGGTACGCGTCCAGCTGGGTGTACCGGTTTATGGTTTGGCTGTAGTCGATTACCATGCGGCGTTTTGCAGTGGTTTTAACGACTACAACCTGGGCTCGCCAGGGGCTAGTGCTACCTTCGATAATGCCCTCCTTCAAGAGCCGCTCCACCTCAGAGCTGATAAAAGCTCTGTCCCCGGCACTGTACCGCCTGCTTTTGGTAGCGATGGGTTTACAGTCGCGGGTGAGGTTAGCGAACAGGGGAGGGGGGGGGACTTTTAATGTGGAAAGGCTGCAGGTGGTTTGCAGCGGGCGATTTAAAAGTTGTTGGTTGCAGACTGTGAGTGGGGGGAGGGGTCCACCGTATGCTAGTGTGACACTCTTAAGGTGGCACTGAAAATCCAACCCTAGCAGGACGGCAGCGCAAAGACGGGGCAGGACTAGCAGTTTAAATTTTTGATATTCAGTGCCCCCTACTGACAGGGTCACCACACAGTAGCCGCTGATGTCCATTGACTGGGACTTGGATGCCATAGAAATGCGATGGTGCGTTGGCAGAATCGTGAGGGAGTGGCTACGTACCGTGTCGGGGTGGACGAAACTCTCTGTGCTCCCGCTGTCGATCAGGCAACTGGTGGCGCGGCCGTTTACCGCGATATCCATCATGGAGCTGGATAGATGGTGAGGGTGGCCTTGATCAAGCGTCACGGAGGCCAGTATGTGGCTTAGTGAGTCACTATAGTCATCCGCCGAGACGGTGGTCGGTTCCGGTGACGAAATGGCGGTTGAGTGCGTTGGATACGATGGCGGCGGATGCCATGCGGCCGGGGGTACACAAAATGGCGGATAAGATGGCTGCTCCCACGGCCCGCACGCTGCGCTGCTGGCTGGCTTCCCCTTGCAGGCGTTAGCGTAATGGCCTTTCTTCCCGCAGCCCGAGCAGGTAGCTGTCTTAGCTGGGCAGTGCGCTCTGGGATGTTTTAACTGGCCACAGAAATAGCATTTTTGGGCCTGGTTACTGGGCATCGAAGCAGTTCTTACCGGAGGCTGCTGTCTCGGTTGGGTCGCTGCAGCGGTTGGTGCCGGGGGCGGCGGTCCCGTGTCCCACGGTTTCGATTGCCATGTCTCGGCGCCGTTACGGGGGTATGCCTCGAGGTTTCGGTGGGCCTCCTCTAACGAGAGCACAAGGGCAATGGCCGTCTTCAGGTCGGGTTCCTTGCTTTCTAGCAGTCTCTGCCGGGTGTGGTCTGACTGGAGGCCCCTGACGAAGGCATCACAGGCGAGTCCCTGCGCGTGCTCCACAGCCGTTACCGCTTTACAATCGCAGTCTCTGCAGAGTGCCAGTAGCGCCCGTGCAAATGCCCCTACCGATTCTCCCGGTTGCTGCCTGCGGGATCCCAAGAGGTGTCGGGCGTAAATTGTGTTCACTGGGCGCGTATATTGCCCTTTTAGTAGCTCGAGGGCCGCCACGTACGTATTAGAGTCCCGGATTAGCATATATACTTGATGGCTCACCTGGGCGGTCAAAATTTTCAGTTTGTGATCCTCCTCTGTAACCTGTGAGATTGTGAGGAAGGATTCAAAGCAGCTCAGCCAGTGTTCAAACTTGGCTGATGCACCCACATCTTGAGGGTCGAGGTCCAGGCGTGGTGGTCTGAGGGCTCTCAGCAATGTCTGCTGTATCCGTTGCTGTTGTTGCTCCTCAGGTGTCGCCATTTAACTTTTAGCTAATAAAATTGATACGCTTATCAATTACTTCATAAAAGGTGATGAGTCGAAGAAGAGATGATGAGTCGAAAGAAGAGATGAATAAGGCTTTTATTAGCTAAGAAGAGACCATGCTTCTTCGTGAGTGACTGAACAAGTCTGAACGAAACCCACACAGTGGTGGGTGGAGTCAGCTGAGGCATGCCTCCATACACAGCGCCACCCAGAGGTGGCAATATACAATACAGTGGTTTACCACAGAGAGATTGGGAGTGTGAGAGAGAGAGAGATTGGGAGTGTGAGAGAGAGATTGGGAGTGTGAGAGAGAGAGAGAGAGATTGGGAGTGTGAGAGAGAGAGAGATTGAGAGTGTGAGAGAGAGAGAGATTGGGAGTGTGAGAGAGAGAGATTGGGAGTGTGAGAGAGAGAGAGAGATTGGGAGTGAGAGAGAGAGAGAGATTGGCAGTGTGAGAGACAGAGGGCATCAGGGAGAATTTCTACCAAAAATTCACAAAAATATGCCCTGAATTCAGAAATTTGAATGACGACCAAAAACTCCCATACCTACTAGGGGAACAGAGAAATTGTGTAACCTTAGCGGCACACTATGTTACAGCTTGCCATAAACAGAGGGACCAACAGTAAACCTAAGAAAAGAGTATATATAAATTATACGAATGTATATATATATACACTCAGGGATATATCTGTTTATACACTGTTTGAATAGATCTGCGTTTATGTGTTCAACCATAAATGTTTTTCGATGCTTTGGCAACATAAGATGTCCCTTATCATGCCAATAAAGCGATTTGAATTGAATTGAATTGAGAGAGATTGGGAGTGTGAGAGAGAGAGACTGGGAGTGTGTGAGAGAGAGAGACTGGGAGTGTGAGAGAGAGAGAGATTGGGAGTGTGAGAGAGAGAGATTGGGAGTGTGAGAGAGAGTAATTGGGAGTGTGAGACAGAGAGAGATTGGGAGTGAGAGAGAGAGAGCGATTGGGAGTGTGAGAGAGAGAGAGATTGGGAGTGTGTGAGAGAGAGATTGGGAGTGTGAGAGAGAGAGAGATTGGGAGTGAGAGAGAGAGAGAGAGATTGGGAGTGAGAGAGAGAGAGAGATTGGGAGTGTGCGAGAGAGATTGGGAGTGTGAGAGAGAGAGAGATTGGGAGTGTGAGAGAGAGAGAGACTGGGAGTGTGAGAGAGAGAGATTGGGAGTGTGAGAGAAAGAGACTGGGCGTGTGAGAGAGAGAGAGATTATGATTGTGAGAGAGAGATTGGGAGTGTGAGAGAGAGAGATTGGGAGTGTGAGAGAGAGAGATTGGGAGTGAGAGAGAGAGAGATTGGGAGTGTGAGAGAGAGAGAGATTGGGAGTGTCAGAGAGAGAGATTGGGAGTGTGAGAGAGAGAGATTGGGAGTGTGAGAGAGAGAGATTGGGAGTGTGAGAGAGAGAGAGAGATTGGGAGTGTGAGAGAGAGAGAGATTGGGAGTGTGAGAGAGAGAGATTGGGAGTGTGAGAGAGAGAGATTGGGAGTGTGAGAGAGAGAGATTGGGAGTGTGAGAGAGAGAGAGATTGGGAGTGAGAGAGAGAGATTGGGAGTGTTAGAGAGAGACACTGGGAGTGAGAGAGAGAGAGATTGGGAGTTTGAGAGAGAGAGAGAGAGAGATTGGGAGTATGAGAGAGAGAGAGAGAGATTGGGAGTGTGAGAGAGAGAGATTGGGAGTGTGAGAGAGAGAAAGATTGGGAGTGTGAGAGAGAGAGAGATTGGGAGTGTGAGAGAGAGAGATTGGGAGTGTGAGAGAGAGGGATTGGGAGTGTGAGAGAGAGAGAGATTGGGAGTGTGAGAGAGAGAGAGATTGGGAGTGTGAGAGAGAGATTGGGAGTGTGAGAGAGAGAGAGAGAGATTGGGAGTGTGAGAGAGAGAGAGATTGGGAGTGTGAGAGAGAGAGATAGATTGGGAGTGTGAGAGAGAGAGAGAGGTTGGGAGTGTGAGAGAGAGAGATTGGGAGTGTGAGAGAGAGAGAGAGAGATTGGGAGTATGAGAGAGAGAGAGAGAGATTGGGAGTGTGAGAGAGAGAGAGATTGGGAGTGTGAGAGAGAGAGAGATTGGGAGTGTGAGAGAGAGAGAGATTGGGAGTGTGAGAGAGAGAGAGATTGGGAGTGTGAGAGAGAGAGAGAGATTGGGAGTGTGAGAGAGAGAGAGATTGGGAGTGAGAGAGAGAGAGAGATTGGGAGTGTGAGAGAGAGAGAGATTGGGAGTGTGAGAGAGAGAGAGAGAGATTGGGAGTGTGAGAGAGAGAGAGAGATTGGGAGTGTGAGAGAGAGAGAGATTGGGAGTGTGAGAGAGAGAGAGATTGGGAGTGTGAGAGAGAGAGAGATTGGGAGTGTGAGAGAGAGAGAGAGATTGGGAGTGTGAGAGAGAGAGAGATTGGGTGTGTGAGAGAGAGAGAGATTGGGAGTGTGAGAGAGAGAGAGATTGGGCGTGTGAGAGAGAGAGAGAGAGATTGGGAGTGTGAGAGAGAGAGATTGGGAGTGAGAGAGAGATTGGGAGTGTGAGAGAGAGATTGGGAGTGTGAGAGAGAGAGAGATTGGGAGTGTGAGAGAGAGAGAGATTGGGAGTGTGAGAGAGAGAGAGAGATTGGGAGTGTGAGAGAGAGAGAGATTGGGAGTGTGAGAGAGAGAGAGAGATTGGGAGTGTGAGAGAGAGAGAGATTGGGAGTGTGAGAGAGAGAGAGAGATTGGGAGTGTGAGAGAGAGATTGGGAGTGTGAGAGAGAGAGAGATTGGGAGTGTGAGAGAGATTGGGAGTGTGAGAGAGAGAGAGACTGGGAGTGAGAGAGAGAGGTTGGGAGTGTGAGAGAGAGAGAGATTGGGAGTGAGAGATAGAGATTGGGAGTGTTAGAGAGAGACACTGGGAGTGAGAGAGAGAGAGATTGGGAGTATGAGAGAGAGGGAGAGAGTTTGGGAGTATGAGAGAGAGAGAGAGAGAGATTGGGAGTGTGAGAGAGAGAGATTGGGAGTGTGAGAGAGAGAGAGATTGGGAGTGTGAGAGAGAGAGAGATTGGGAGTGTGAGAGAGAGAGAGATTGGGAGTGTGAGAGAGAGAGAGATTGGGAGTGTGAGAGAGAGAGAGATTGGGGGTGTGAGAGAGAGATTGGGAGTGTGAGAGAGAGAGAGATTGGGAGTGTGAGAGAGAGAGAGATTGGGAGTGTGAGAGAGAGATTGGGAGTGTGAGAGAGAGAGATTGGGAGTGTGAGAGAGAGAGAGATTGGGAGTGTGAGAGAGAGAGAGAGAGATTGGGAGTGTGAGAGAGAGATTGGGAGTGAGAGAGAGAGAGAGAGATTGGGAGTGTGAGAGAGAGAGAGATTGGGAGTGTGAGAGAGAGAGAGATTGGGAGTGTGAGAGAGAGAGAGAGATTGGGAGTGTGAGAGAGAGAGAGAGGTTGGGAGTGTGAGAGAGAGAGATTGGGAGTGTGAGAGAGAGAGAGATTGGGAGTGTGAGAGAGAGAGAGATTGGGAGTGTGAGAGAGAGATTGGGAGTGTGAGAGAGAGAGAGAGAGATTGGGAGTGTGAGAGAGAGAGAGATTGGGAGTGTGAGAGAGAGAGATAGATTGGGAGTGTGAGAGAGAGAGAGAGGTTGGGAGTGTGAGAGAGAGAGATTGGGAGTGTGAGAGAGAGAGAGATTGGGAGTATGAGAGAGAGAGGGATTGGGAGAGAGAGAGAGAGAGAGAGATTGGGAGTGTGAGAGAGAGAGACATTGGGAGTGAGAGAGAGAGATTGGGAGTGTTAGAGAGAGACACTGGGAGTGAGAGAGAGAGATGGGGAGTATGAGAGAGAGAGAGAGAGAGATTGGGAGTATGAGAGAGAGAGAGAGAGATTGGGAGTGTGAGAGAGAGAGAGATTGGGAGTGTGAGAGAGAGAGAGATTGGGAGTGTGAGAGAGAGAGAGATTGGGAGTGTGAGAGAGAGAGAGATTGGGAGTGTGAGAGAGAGAGAGAGATTGGGAGTGTGAGAGAGAGAGAGATTGGGAGTGAGAGAGAGAGAGAGAGATTGGGAGTGTGAGAGAGAGACCGGGAGGAGCAGCCCGAACCAGGACAGTAAATAAGAGGCCTGGGGAAGGTGAACCCGAGACCGCGAGGCCCAGAGACCGCGGGAACGGAGACCGGGAGACCAGGGCAGAAAACAGCCTGGTGAGTCAAAAAACCCGGGGACCTGAGACCGACACGACGACGCGAGGAGATCCACCCAGGGCGCGGAGGGCGAATGAGTCCGGGGCACGGAGAGTGGACGAGTTTGGAGCACGGAGAGAGAGAGCGGGTCCGAGACCCGGAGAGCGAGTGAAAGAGTCGGAAGAGGAAAAAAAAAAAAGCCGGAGAAATAAGTTTTACCTAATTCTACCTAAGTTTCATTTTAGTTAAAGTTAGTTCGGAAAAAGTTTAATTTTATTTAAATTTAGTTCGAAAAAAAAAAAAAAACCTGAAAAAAAAGAACAACAAACCCGCGAGGAAAAGGAATAGAAACCCGAGAGAAACGATAAACTACCCGAACCAAGAGCCTGTGAGAAAAAGAGAAAGATAAACCTTTAAGAGCAGCTATATCAAAGATGAACCCCTGAAAAACTCCCAATTTTGGACCTAAAAGAGGGCTAAGGTGGAACACGACACAATAAAGAGAAAAAAAAAGTTATCTATCTGAGACAAAAAACAAACGACTACAATGAGCAGGGAAATGATATATCCTGAGCAATGCACAAAAAATAAAGCAAAGGAAAAATACAAGTACACAACACTAAAAAATAACCCAGAAATCCTCTACGTTGACTATACCACACACAAAGGGACTAAGCTGAAGAACAACCTCATATTCTACACCGAATACGTCACCTCCTGGAAGGAGACTTTACAAAAACACTACGCATACGTCTCCAGTGAAGGTATTGGCAGTGGAGGCAGACTGAAAATATGTAAAGATGGAAACCTAGATAAAGATGACCCCCTGCTAACCATAAGCTACTACAACAAAAATAGAAAGATCATGATACAGGGGAATGTGGAAAATCTGGACTCCTTCGAAAAGGAATTCCCCCAGTTGAAAACTAAGGCAGACACAAAGAGGACCAATGGACAGGAAGCAAAAGAGAGTCGAACAGAGGATGATGAGAGCCAAGTGGAGGAAGAAGAAGAGAGACCAGCAGAGGAAAACACCTCCCTGTCCATCTCCACCCCCCCCACACCTCTCAACGAAAACAAAATGATGAAAGAGAATCTGGCCAAACTAGAACTTGATTTCAACGAATACAGAGAAACACTGGCCAAGAATTTGAAGGAGGAATTCAAACAGCTAAAAACGGAACACGAGTCCACCATCCACAAGCTGAGAAAGACCATAGAGGAGCAAAGAAATGAGATCAAAGAACTCCGTACTCAACAAAACAAAACGAAGGAGACCGTAGAAATGCTCAGCAGGCAACACAAACCTCTTAAGGTCCAAAAACCTGAGGACACAAAAACAACACACACAAAGACACAGAACCCGCCGGATGCCACCCCACACGAAGACACACCGAAAGCCACAAACCCCGCTCCAACCAGCCCTCAGTCGAGTCATGCCCAGACTACTGCTACCCAGTCCTCACACACAGGAACACAAAAACCGACAGATACCCCCCCAAACGATGACACACCGAAAGCCCCAAACCCCGCTCCTGCCACACAACATATCCCAGAAACCCAGCCAACAACCAGCCACCAGGCGAGTCCTACCCAGACTACTGTTACCCAGTCTGAAAAACCAGCCCCTCAGGCGGTCCTGCTGACCGACTCCAACGGAAAGTTTCTGGACCCCCAGAGGCTGTTCCCAGACCATCAAGTCCTGAAAAAATGGTGCAGCAACACAGGCCAAGCAATGAAGATCCTGAACAAAGAATCCCTTGGAAGCCCCAAATGGATTGTGATCCACACAGGCACGAATGACCTACGCACCCTACAGGAAGGCACGGCTTGGGCGGTGAGCAGGATGGCAGAAAAGGCCAGCAGGGAATTCCCCGAGGCGCGGATCGTGATCTCCACACTACTGCCCAGAAAGGACACCCCAGCCTATATAATCCACAACACCAACAGGGAGATCGACACGAGATGTTCTGTCCTCCCCAACGTCTCCCTGGCCCATCATCCAAACATCAACACAAGGGACCTCTATGACGAAATATATCTACTCAAACAGCGGATGTGGGTCTTCGCAAGAAACCTCATAAACACTGCCAAAAGACGCAGCCCTCCCACCCCCCCTACCATTGGGAGCCCAAACAGGACCACCAATGTCCCCCACCCCCCTTTACAAAACCGACAACAGAACCGTGCTTTTATACCTGACCCAAGACCCCCCTCTAGACCACAGACTGTAGACCAAGAACTGAGAAAGATCATGACGATGCTGAACAGCCTGATAGAAAGCCGGAGAAATTATTAATATTGTTATCTATCATTATCATTATTGTTATCTTACCAGTATTATTACTATTATTAGATAGATATATGTGCATGCCTCATGAAATTTATACTAAATCATCACTTAGCATTATAGAAAATAGTGTTTCCACACTCATCCCACAAAATAGGTCCATTTTATTTCGTTTTATTGAACTATATAAATGCGTTCTTTCCACATAAGCTGCTGGAATATCCAGGGCCTCCGCTCCTCAACTTTTGGGATGAAGAGTACAGACCCTGAATTCCTAAAAGCTATAAAAGACATTGATATAATTGTGTTAACAGAAACATGGTGCCAAAAGGACATGCCGACCCACTGTCCTCCAATGTACCATGAAATCATTGTGCCCTCAGTAAAGAACACTAAAACACGCAAGGGCAGAACCTCCGGGGGAATATTGGTGTGGTATAAGGGAGAACTGGACAAACACATCTCACCGGTAAAACAGGGGAAATCACACGTATGGCTAAAACTAGATAAAAATATAGGAATAGCAAAAAAAGATGTTTACTTATGTGCGATCTACATACCTCCAATAGATTCGCCATATTTCGAAGAGGAGTTATTTGATACTCTCCACATGGAAATCAGCCATTTCCAGGCCCAAGGAAAGGTGATAATATGTGGGGACCTAAATGCAAGGACCGGTTGTGAACCTGACTTCATAGACCCACAGGGAAACAACCATGTGTTTGGCCAGACCCCTTTAGATGTCACACCAGCCATCGCAAATCGGAACAACCTTGATCGTGAAATAAATAAAAGCGGTAGGGAGGTAGTGCAACTCTGCCGAGCCTTAGGCCTGTACATAGTTAATGGTAGGTTCAGAGGGGACTCCCTAGGGAGACTCACATACTCCTCAACTCTTGGGTCTAGTGTGGTGGACTATACAATCACTGACCTGGACCCCTGCGATATCAACGCATTCACTGTCAGGCAGCAATCCCCCCTCTCAGACCATAACCAAATAAATGTGTACCTTAAACTTTCTGCCCAAACTACAGACACAAAAAAGGAACACAGTAAGCTACATAAAATAAACCAGACATACAGATGGGCCCCAGACAGTGGAGATAAATTCATCACAGCACTAAATTCACCTGATCTCACAAGTAAAATTTCAAAATTTAAAGAAAATCTATATGAGATCACCAGAGATGGTGTAAACACGGCCATAGAGGATATAAACATGATCTTCCATGAGGCAGCTGTAAAAGCCGACCTCGTGAAACAGAAGAGGAAGCATCAAAAAAGACAAAATAAAAATATGAAATGGTTTGACCACGAATGCAAAAATGCCAGAAAAGACCTGAGAAAAATATCAAACCAAAAGCATCGGCAACCAAACAATCCGGACCTACGTACTAGATACAATGAAACCCTCAAAAGATATAAACACACCATTAGGAACAAAACACAAAACTATACCCACAAAATACTCGAAGAAATTGAAAACTCCACCAATCCAAAACAATTCTGGGAAATGTGGAATAACCTGAGTACAACACAATTGCAAGCATTACCAATCCAAGATGGCGACATCTGGAGAACACATTTTGAAAACCTCTACAAAGACATCCCAAAAAACAAAACAAACCCAAGTCAACATCAGGTCACAGAAAAACTCCACACATTAGAAGCAACAATTAAAGACAACCAAAACCCTCTAGACTCCCCAATCACATGGAAAGAACTGGCCACAAAAACAAAATCTCTCCACCTAAAGAAAGCCTGTGGCCCAGACAACATCAAAAATGAAATGCTAAAGTTCAGTAATATGGAGATGCAGGGTGCGATACTCAAACTATTCAACATCATATTACGCTCAGGCTGTTTTCCCGATATCTGGTGCCAAGGACTAATCTCCCCCATATATAAAAGTGGAAACAAATCAGACCCAAATAACTACCGCGGCATCTGTGTCAACAGTTGTCTAGGGAAGTTATTCTGCAGTATTCTAAATAGTAGATTACTTGATTTTCTTAACAAACATAATATCCTCAGAAAAAACCAAATAGGCTTTCTTCCAAAACACCGCACCGCCGACCATATCTATACCCTTCACACCCTCATCGAAAAACATAAACACCAAACAAAAAATGGGAAAATATTCGCCTGTTTCATCGACTTCAAGAAAGCCTTTGACTCTATATGGCACGAAGGGCTCTATTATAAACTCCTTCAGTGTGGAATAGGGGGCAAAGTCTATGACCTTATTAAATCAATGTATCTGAAAAACAAATGCGGGGTCAAAATTGGAGACAAACGCACCGATTTCTTCACCCAGAGAAGAGGCGTCCGGCAGGGCTGCAATTTGAGCCCGACCCTGTTCAACATATACATAAATGAATTAGCAGACATGCTGGAGCAAAGCGAGTCACCAGGTCTCCGTCTCCTAGATGGAGAAGTGAAGTCCCTGTTCTATGCGGACGACCTGGTTCTGCTGTCTCCCACAGAACAGGGATTACAGCAACAACTAGACCTACTCGACAAATACTGCCAAAATTGGGCTCTAACAGTAAATCTAAAGAAAACCAACATCATGATTTTTCAGAAAAGACCCAGATGTCAGGAAAACAAATACCAGTTTACCCTCAGTGGTACCACTATAGGACACACTATGAGCTACACCTACCTTGGTCTAACTATTACAGCATCAGGGAGCTTCAGCATAGCAGTGAATGCACTAAAAGAAAAAGCCCGAAGAGCCCTATATGCAATAAAAAGAAAATTCTACAACATCCAAATCCCAATCAAAATCTGGCTCAAAATTTTTGACAGCATAATCCTGCCCATTGCACTGTACGGTAGTGAAGTATGGGGCCCGCTAAATCACCAAAGCTACACTAAATGGGAAAAACACACAATAGAAGCCCTACATGCAGAATTCTGCCGAAGCATCCTTCGCACCCAAAGAAAAACGCCAACAAATGCATGCAGAGCCGAACTAGGCAGATACCCACTGATAATAAACATCCAAAAACGAGCACTAAACTTCCTAAATCACCTCAAATCTAGCTCCCCAGACACCCTTCATTTCAAAGCCTTTCAGACCCAAGAGCTAAACCCAGAAAAGAGTCCCCTGAGTCAGCTGCTACTGAAACTAAGTACTCAGCCGGACCCTGACCAGCCCCAGACCAACACAGCCGTCCAAACACCAATCCGAGTGAACCAAATCATTAAAAAATGCAAAGAAACCTACCTGGAACATTGGAACAAAATAACCGAAAGCCAAAGCAGATTAGAATGTTACCGGGCCCTAAAAAGAGAATATAAACTGGCAGAATACCTCACGACCATCAGAGACACAAAACAGAGACAGACCCTCACCAGGTACAGACTAAGCGACCACCAACTGGAAATTGAAAAAGGCAGATACAAGAAATCCTGGCAGCCTAGAGAGTATAGAATATGCGATCAATGTCTGGCTGGCGAGGTTGAAACAGAAATGCATTTCCTCCTAAAATGCGAAAAATTCAACACATCAAGAAACATATTATTCAACAAGCTAAGCCAAACAACCCCAGATTTCAAGGAATTGGATGATCTGTCAAAATTGAGATTAGTCCGAGGAGAAGGAGACAGACCATACCTTGGGGCTAAATATGTAACAACATGTCACAACCTGAGGACTGTTTAAAAGTAAGACTGTTTAAAATTAATATTGAACGTACCAAATGAAGTAGAAAGACTGTTTAAAATTAATATTGTTTAAAAGTAATATTGTATATACCCAACAAATGTCAAATCGATTGACACCTACAGAATGTTGGAAAACTGTACCTTTTTGCTATGTAAGCTTTGGCAATATGGTTCTCTGTAAACTTTCATGCCAATAAAGCATTTGAACTGAACTGAACTGAACTGAGAGACTGGGAGTGAGAGAGAGAGAGAGATTGGGAGTGTGAGAGATTGGGAGTGTGAGAGAGAGAGAGATTGGGAGTGTGAGAGAGAGAGACTGGGAGTGTGAGAGAGAGAGAGACTGGGAGTGTGAGAGAGAGAGAGATTGGGAGTGTGAGAGAGAGAGATTGGAAGTGAAAGAGAGAGATTGGGAGTGTGAGAGAGAGAGATTGGGAGTGTGAGAGAGAGAGACTGGGAGTGTGAGAGAGAGAGACTGGGAGTGTGAGAGAGAGAGACTGGGAGTGTGTGAGAGAGAGAGACTGGGAGTGTGAGAGAGTGAGAGACTGGGAGTGTGAGAGAGAGAGATTGGGAGTGTGTGTGAGAGAGAGAGAGATATTGGGAGTGTGAGAGAGAGAGATTGGGAGTGTGAGAGAGAGAGAGACTGGGAGTGTGAGAGAGAGAGGCTGGTAGCGTGTGAGAGAGAGAGATTAGGAGTGTGAGAGAGAGAGACTGGGAGTGTGAGAGAGAGATTGGCAGTGTGAGAGAGAGATTGGGAGTGTGAGAGAGAGAGAGATTGGGAGTGTGAGAGAGGGAGCGATTGGGAGTGTGAGAGAGAGAGATTGGGAGTGTGAGAGAGAGAGAGAGATTGGGAGTGTGAGAGAGAGAGAGATTGGGAGTGAGAGAGAGAGAGAGACTGGGAGTGTGGGAGTGAGAGAGAGAGAGACTGGGAGTGAGAGAGAGAGAGTAGGAGTGTGTGTGAGAGAGAGAGTGGGAGTGTGTGAGAGAGAGAGAGAGAGAGAGTGGGAGTGTGTGAGAGAGAGAGCGAGAGAGAGACTGGGAGTGTGCGAGAGAGAGAGAGACTGGGAGTGCGTGAGAGAGTCTGGGAGTGTGTGAGAGAGAGAGAGAGAGTGGGAGTGTGTGTGAGAGAGAGAGAGAGTGGGAGTGTGTGTGTGAGAGAGAGAGAGACTGGGAGTGTGTGAGAGACTGGGAGTGTGAGAGAGAGAGAGATTGGGAGTGTGAGAGAGAGAGAGACTGGAAGTGTGTGAGAGAGAGACTGGGAGTGTGAGAGAGAGAGAGAGAGAGAGATTGGGAGTGTGAGAGAGAGAGAGAGAGATTGGGAGTGCGAGTGAGAGAGAGATTCGAAGTGAGAGAGAGAGATTGGGAGTGTGAGAGAGAGAGATTGGGAGTGAGAGAGACAGAGATTGGGAGTGTGAGAGAGAGAGAGATTCGAAGTGAGAGAGAGAGATTGGGAAAAGAGTCCCCTGAGTCAGCTGCTACTGAAACTAAGTACTCAGCCGGACCCTGACCAGCCCCAGACCAACACAGCCGTCCAAACACCAATCCGAGTGAACCAAATCATTAAAAAATGCAAAGAAACCTACCTGGAACATTGGAACAAAATAACCGAAAGCCAAAGCAGATTAGAATGTTACCGGGCCCTAAAAAGAGAATATAAACTGGCAGACTACCTCACGACCATCAGAGACACAAAACAGAGACAGACCCTCACCAGGTACAGACTAAGCGACCACCAACTGGAAATTGAAAAAGGCAGATACAAGAAATCCTGGCAGCCTAGAGAGAATAGAATATGCGATCAATGTCTGGCTGGCGAGGTTGAAACAGAAATGCATTTCCTCCTAAAATGCGAAAAATTCAACACATCAAGAAACATATTATTCAACAAGCTAAGCCAAACAACCCCAGATTTCAAGGAATTGGATGATCTGTCAAAATTCAGATTAGTCCTAGGAGAAGGAGACAGACCACACCTTGGGGCTAAATATGTAACAACATGTCACAACCTGAGGACTGTTTAAAAGTAAGACTGTTTAAAATTAATATTGAACGTACCAAATGAAGTAGAAAGACTGTTTAAAATTAATATTGTTTAAAAGTAATATTGTATATACCCAACAAATGTCAAATCGATTGACACCTACAGAATGTTGGAAAACTGTACCTTTTTGCTATGTAAGCTTTGGCAATATGGTTCTCTGTAAACTTTCATGCCAATAAAGCATTTGAACTGAACTGAACTGAACTGATTGGGAGTGTGAGAGAGAGAGACTGGGAGTGTGTGAGAGAGAGAGATTGGGAGTGTGAGAGAGAGAGACTGGGAGTGTGAGAGAGAGAGATTGGGAGTGTGAGAGAGAGAGAGAGAGAGAGATTGGGAGTGTGAGAGAGAGAGATTGGGAGTGAGAGGGAGAGAGAGAGATTGGGAGTTTCAGAGAGAGAGATTGGGAGTGTGAGAGAGAGAGAGACGGAGTGAGAGAGAGAGAGATTGGGAGTGTGAGAGAGAGATTGGGAGTGTGAGAGAGAGATTGGGAGTGTGAGGGAGAGAGAGATTGGGAGTGTGAGAGAGAGAGAGACTGGGAGTGTCAGAGAGAGCTGGGAGTGTGAGAGAAAGATTGGGAGTGTGAGAGAGAGAGAGATTGGGAGTGTGAGAGAGATTGGGAGTGTGAGAGAGAGAGAGATTGGGAGTGAGAGAGAGAGAGATTGGGAGTGAGAGAGCGAGAGAGAGTCTGGGAGTGTGTGAGAGAGAGAGAGAGAGTGGGAGTGTGTGTGAGAGAGAGAGAGAGTGGGAGTGTGTGTGTGAGAGAGAGAGAGACTGGGAGTGTGTGAGAGACTGGGAGTGTGAGAGAGAGAGACATTGGGAGTGTGAGAGAGAGAGAGACTGGAAGTGTGTGAGAGAGAGACTGGGAGTGTGAGAGAGAGAGAGAGAGAGAGATTGGGAGTGTGAGAGAGAGAGAGATTGGGAGTGGGAGTGAGAGAGAGATTCGAAGTGAGAGAGAGAGATTGGGAGTGTGAGAGAGAGAGATTGGGAGTGAGAGAGAGAGAGATTGGGAGTGTGAGAGAGAGAGAGATTCGAGGTGAGAGAGAGAGATTGGGAGTGTGAGAGAGAGAGACTGGGAGTGTGTGAGAGAGAGAGATTGGGAGTGTGAGAGAGAGAGACTGGGAGTGTGAGAGAGAGAGATTGGGAGTGTGAGAGAGAGAGAGAGAGAGAGATTGGGAGTGTGAGAGAGAGAGATTGGGAGTGAGAGGGAGAGAGAGAGATTGGGAGTTTCAGAGAGAGAGATTGGGAGTGTGAGAGAGAGAGAGAGACGGAGTGAGAGAGAGAGAGATTGGGAGTGTGAGAGAGAGATTGGGAGTGTGAGAGAGAGATTGGGAGTGTGAGGGAGAGAGAGATTGGGAGTGTGAGGGAGAGAGAGATTGGGAGTGTGAGAGAGAGAGATTGGGAGTGTGAGAGAGAGAGAGACTGGAAGTGTGTGAGAGAGAGAGATTGGGAGTGTGAGAGAGAGAGAGATTGGGAGTGAGAGAGAGAGATTGGGAGTGAGAGAGAGAGAGATTGTGAGTGTGAGAGAGAGACTGGGAGTGAGAGAGAGAGAGAGATTGGGAGTGTGAGAGATTGGGAGTGTGAGAGAGAGAGAGATTGGGAGTGTGAGAGAGAGAGACTGGGAGTGTGAGAGAGAGAGAGACTGGGAGTGTGAGAGAGAGAGAGAGACTGGGAGTGTGAGAGAGAGAGAGACTGGGAGAGAGAGAGAGAGAGATTGGGAGTGTGAGAGAGAGAGAGACTGGGAGTGTGAGAGAGAGAGATAGATTGGGAGTGTGAGAGATTGGGAGTTTGAGAGAGAGAGAGGCTGGGAGTGTGATCGAGAGGGATTGGGAGTGTGTGAGAGAGAGAGAGAGATTGGGAGGGTGAGAGAGAGAGAGATTGGGAGTGTGAGAGAGAGAGAGACTGGGAGTGAGAGAGAGAGAGATTGGGAGTGTGAGAGAGATAGAGATTGGGAGTGTGAGAGAGAGAGAGAGAGAGATTGGGAGTGAGAGAGAGAGAGAGAGAGATTGGGAGTGTGAGAGAGAGAGAGATTGGGAGTGTGAGAGAGAGAGAGATTGGGAGTGTGAGATAGAGAGAGATTGGGAGTGTGAGAGAGAGAGAGATTGGGAGTGTGAGAGAGAGAGATTGGAAGTGAGAGAGAGAGATTGGGAGTGTGAGAGAGAGAGATTGGGAGTGTGAGAGAGAGAGACTGGGAGTGTGAGAGAGAGAGACTGGGAGTGTGAGAGAGAGAGACTGGGAGTGTGTGAGAGAGAGAGACTGGGAGTGTGAGAGAGAGAGAGACTGGGAGTGTGAGAGAGAGAGATTGGGAGTGTGTGTGAGAGAGAGAGAGGTATTGGGAGTGTGAGAGAGAGAGATTGGGAGTGTGAGAGAGAGAGAGACTGGGAGTGTGAGAGAGAGAGAGATTGGGAGTGTGAGAGAGAGAGGCTGGTAGCGTGTGAGAGAGAGAGATTAGGAGTGTGAGAGAGAGAGACTGGGAGTGTGAGAGAGAGATTGGGAGTGTGAGAGAGAGATTGGGAGTGTGAGAGAGAGAGAGATTGGGAGTGTGAGAGAGAGAGCGATTGGGAGTGTGAGAGAGAGAGATAGATTGGGAGTGTGAGAGAGATTGGGAGTTTGAGAGAGAGAGAGGCTGGGAGTGTGAGAGAGAGGGATTGGGAGTGTGTGAGAGAGAGAGAGAGATTGGGAGTGTGAGAGAGAGAGATTGGGAGTGTGAGAGAGAGAGAGACTGGGAATGAGAGAGAGAGAGATTGGGAGTGTGAGAGAGAGAGAGACTGGGAGTGTGAGAGAGAGAGACTGGTAGTGTGTGAGAGAGAGAGCTTAGGAGTGTGAGAGAGAGAGAGACTGGGAGTGTGAGAGAGAGCTGGGAGTGTGAGAGAAAGATTGGGAGTGTGAGAGAGAGAGAGATTGGGAGTGTGAGAGAGATTGGGAGTGTGAGAGAGAGAGAGATTGGGAGTGAGAGAGAGAGAGATTGGGAGTGTGAGAGAGAGAGAGATTGGGAGTGTGAGAGAGAGAGATTGGGAGTGTGAGAGAGATTGGGAGTGTGAGAGAGAGAGAGATTGGGAGTGTGAGAGAGAGAGAGACTGGGAGTGAGAGAGAGAGATTGGGAGTGTGAGAGAGATAGATTCTGAGTGTGTGAGAGAGAGAGATTGGGAGTGAGAGAGAGAGTAGGAGTGTGTGTGAGAGAGGGAGTGGGAGTGTGTGAGAGTGAGAGAGAATGGGTGTGTGTGAGAGAGAGAGAGTGGGAGTGTGTGAGAGAGAGAGAGAGAGAGTGGGAGTGTGTGAGAGAGAGAGACTGAGAGTGTGTGAGAGAGAGAGAGACTGGGAGTGTGAGAGAGAGAGAGATTGGGAGTGTGAGAGAGAGAGGCTGGTAGCGTGTGAGAGAGAGAGATTAGGAGTGTGAGAGAGAGAGACTGGGAGTGTGAGAGAGAGATTGGGAGTGTGAGAGAGAGGTTGGGAGTGTGAGAGAGAGAGAGATTGGGAGTGTGAGAGAGAGAGCGATTGGGAGTGTGAGAGAGAGAGATAGATTGGGAGTGTGAGAGAGATTGGGAGTTTGAGAGAGAGAGAGGCTGGGAGTGTGAGAGAGAGGGATTGGGAGTGTGTGAGAGAGAGAGAGAGATTGGGAGTGTGAGAGAGAGAGATTGGGAGTGTGAGAGAGAGAGAGACTGGGAATGAGAGAGAGAGAGATTGGGAGTGTGAGAGAGAGAGAGACTGGGAGTGTGAGAGAGAGAGACTGGTAGTGTGTGAGAGAGAGAGCTTAGGAGTGTGAGAGAGAGAGAGACTGGGAGTGTGAGAGAGAGCTGGGAGTGTGAGAGAAAGATTGGGAGTGTGAGAGAGAGAGAGATTGGGAGTGTGAGAGAGATTGGGAGTGTGAGAGAGAGAGAGATTGGGAGTGTGAGAGAGAGAGATTGGGAGTGTGAGAGAGATTGGGAGTGTGAGAGAGAGAGAGATTGGGAGTGTGAGAGAGAGAGAGACTGGGAGTGAGAGAGAGAGATTGGGAGTGTGAGAGAGATAGATTCTGAGTGTGTGAGAGAGAGAGATTGGGAGTGTGAGAGAGAGAGAGATTGGGAGTGAGAGAGAGAGTAGGAGTGTGTGTGAGAGAGAGAGTGGGAGTGTGTGAGAGTGAGAGAGAATGGGTGTGTGTGAGAGAGAGAGAGTGGGAGTGTGTGAGAGAGAGAGAGAGAGAGTGGGAGTGTGTGAGAGAGAGAGACTGGGAGTGTGTGAGAGAGAGAGAGACTGGGAGTGAGAGAGAGAGAGAGATTGGGAGTGTGAGAGAGAGAGAGAGAGACTTGGAGTGAGAGAGAGAGAGAGAGACTGGGAGTGTGTGAGAGAGAGAGACTGGGAGTGTGTGAGAGAGAGAGACTGGGAGTGTGTGAGAGAGAGAGAGACTGGGAGTGAGAGAGAGAGAGAGAGACTGGGAGTGTGTGAGAGAGAGAGACTGGGAGTGTGTGAGAGAGAGAGACTGGGAGTGTGTGAGAGAGAGAGAGACTGGGAGTGAGAGAGAGAGAGAGAGACTGGGAGTGTGTGAGAGAGAGAGACTGGGAGTGTGTGAGAGAGAGAGACTGGGAGTGAGAGAGAGGTTAACGGTAGGTTCAGAGGGGACTCCTTAGGGAGACTCACATATTCCTCAACTCTTGGGTCTAGTGTGGTGGATTATACAATCACTGACCTGGACCCCTGCGATATCAACGCATTCACTGTCAGGCAGCAATCCCCCCTCTCAGACCATAACCAAATAAATGTGTACCTTAAACTTTCTGCCCAAACTACAGACACAAAAAAGGAACCCATTAAGCTACATAAAATAAACCAGACATACAGATGGGCCCCAGACAGTGGAGATAAATTCATCACAGCACTAAACTCACCTGATCTCACAAGTAAAATTTCAAAATTTAAAGAAAATCTATATGAGATCACCAGAGATGGTGTAAACATGGCCATAGAGGATATAAATATGATCTTCCATGAGGCAGCTGTAAAAGCCGACCTCGTGAAACAGAAGAGGAAGAGTCACAAAAGACAAAATATAATTAGAAATGGTTTGACCACGAATGCAAAAATGCCAGAAAAGACCTGAGAAAAATATCAAACCAAAAGCATCGGCAACCAAACAATCCGGACCTACGTACTAGATACAATGAAACCCTCAAAAGATATAAACACACCATTAGGAACAAAACACAAAACTATACCCACAAAATACTCGAAGAAATTGAAAACTCCACCAATCCAAAACAATTCTGGGAAATGTGGAATAACCTGAGTACAACACAATTGCAAGCATTACCAATCCAAGATGGCGACATCTGGAGAACACATTTTGAAAACCTCTACAAAGACATCCCAATAAACGAAACAAACCCAAGTCAACATCAGGTCACAGAAAAACTCCACACATTAGAAGCAACAATTAAAGACAACCAAAACCCTCTAGACTCCCCAATCACATGGAAAGAACTGGCCACAAAAACAAAATCTCTCCACCTAAAGAAAGCCTGTGGCCCAGACAACATCAAAAATGAAATGCTCAAGTTCAGCAATATGGAGATGCAGGGTGCGGTACTCAAATTATTCAACATCATATTACGTTCAGGCTGTTTTCCCGATATCTGGTGCCAAGGACTAATCTCCCCCATATATAAAAGTGGAAACAAATCAGACCCAAATAACTACCGCGGCATCTGTGTCAACAGTTGTCTAGGGAAGTTATTCTGCAGTATTCTAAACAGTAGATTACTTGATTTTCTTAACAAACATAATATCCTCAGAAAAAACCAAATAGGCTTTCTTCCAAAACACCGCACCGCCGACCATATCTATACCCTTCACACCCTCATTGAAAAACATATACACCAAACAAAAAATGGGAAAATATTCGCCTGTTTCATCGACTTCAAGAAAGCCTTTGACTCTATATGGCACGAATAGCTCTATTATAAACTTCTTCAGTGTGGAATAGGGGGCAAAGTCTATGACCTTATTAAATCAATGTATCTGAAAAACAAATGCGGGGTCAAAATTGGAGACAAACGCACCGATTTCTTCACCCAGAGAAGAGGCGTCCGACAGGGCTGCAATTTGAGCCCGACCCTGTTCAACATATACATAAATGAATTAGCAGACATGCTGGAGCAAAGCGAGTCACCAGGTCTCCGTCTCCTTGATGGAGAAGTGAAATCCCTGTTCTATGCGGACGACCTGGTTCTGCTGTCTCCCACAGAACAGGGATTACAGCAACAACTAGACCTACTCGACAAATACTGCCAAAATTGGGCTCTAACAGTAAATCTAAAGAAAACCAACATCATGATTTTTCAAAAAAGGCCCAGATGTCAGGAAAACAAATACCAATTTACCCTCAGTGATACCGCTATAGGACACACTATGAGCTACACCTACCTTGGTCTCACTATTACAGCATCAGGGAGCTTCAGCATAGCAGTGAATGCACTAAAAGAAAAAGCCCGAAGAGCCCTATATGCAATAAAAAGAAAATTCTACAACATCCAAATCCCAATCAAAATCTGGCTCAAAATATTTGACAGCATAATCCTGCCCATTGCACTGTACGGTAGTGAAGTATGGGGCCCGCTAAATCACCAAAGCTACACTAAATGGGAAAAACACACAATAGAAGCCCTACATGCAGAATTCTGCCGAAGCATCCTTCGCACCCAAAGAAAAACGCCAACAAATGCATGCAGAGCCGAACTAGGCAGATACCCACTGATAATAAACATCCAAAAACGAGCACTAAACTTCCTAAATCACCTCAAATCTAGCTCCCCAGACACCCTTCATTTCAAAGCCTTTCAGACCCAAGAGCTAAACCCAGAAAAGAGTCCCCTGAGTCAGCTGCTACTGAAACTAAGTACTCAGCCGGACCCTGACCAGCCCCAGACCAACACAGCCGTCCAAACACCAATCC